>NC_029780.3:3250233-3250683 GCF_000817695.3 Arachis duranensis
TTCAATGGAACATTACCAATCGTACACCAAAAACAAAGATAACTCATCAATTAAAGTTAATCCAATCGTAATACTGGGAAATCAGCGACGAAAATTAAAAACCAAACCACGGGAATAAACGACGAACGGGAATGTTAGAGAGAGAAAGATAAAAGAAACCTGGAGGAGCTGCGGCGGTTGTTAAATAGAGATTCGGAACGGTGGCGTGTGGAGTGTGAGGGAATCGGAGAATTGAGGGAAACGAAGAAATTGTCAGCTAAATTTTGGGGTTGTTCCTTCTTCACCCACTCATTACATCGCCGACTTTAAATTTAGCTGCTTTTGTCAAACTTTTTTCTTTTTCAACACTAATTTCAGCAGTTACAGTTGTGCAATAAAACCAAATAAAAGTAAGTAATAATAGTATTTTATCATTTTTTTAAACTTAAAATAATTATAATAAATATAATA
>NC_029780.3:3250763-3292772 GCF_000817695.3 Arachis duranensis
TTATTCAGATATAAATTTATAAAAATATTCTATTTGTAGTATACTAACACACGGTCATCAAATGAATCATCATATATTTGTTATATTTATATATACTAATTCACATTCTCTTCTAACTAAATATTCAGCCATTAGAATAATTAAATATGTAATATGCTAATAGTTAAGTTTGTTTAAAGTAATAATACTAGAAAATTTTTATGAGATGTCAAATAAATACTTGTATATAATAACTGATTTTTTTGTGTATATAATATAATTGATAAATTTATATAAATTATATAAAATATATATATAATTATATAAATATATAAAACCGCATACAAATATACCGTAGCGATTATTTTTTATAGCGTGTATGAACTATGTACTCTTAAAAATTTCAAGTACTCCTCCAACGAGCTCTTCAAAACTCACCTTTTAAAATGTAAAAATAAATAAATTAATTTGACTGAACTTTGAAAAATATGTAGAACTCTCAACTTTTAAATAATGTCAATTAACACTGAACGGTGTTAAAGAATGGCTGTCAAATATTAATATTTTTTATTTTTCATCTTTCGAATATATTAACACAAAAATAATACTATATGACAGTAAATATTATTATTTTTTATTAATATTTAATTAATAATAATTTATATTCATAATTATAAATATTTTATATATACAAAATATATAATTTATATTTATATTTATTAAAATTTTATACACATAAATTCATAAATTAATATGATTTACGCTCATGTTTTTTAAAATTCGCACTCATAAATTAATAAAATAACAATTTAATATTTATATTAGTCAAATAATAATCAAAATAATGACCAAAATCATAAAAGTTGTTGAAATCCAAAAATTCTCTTAACGCAATACTATAAATCTACAGTACTATATTTTTAAATAGATATCTTCTACAGTAATTATAGTTGCGGCATTCATGGTAGATCAAAATCAAACTGCTGTGACGAAGACACAAAATCTAACTTATATTTTGAGTTCTTTTAAGCTTTTCATTCAATATTGCTTTTTCATATATATATATATATATATATTCAGTTTTCCATAGTTTATAGAGAATAAAATCTACAAATTGTAATTTGTTACCATAAGTAGCAACCTTACTGCTAAACCGAAACTTGGTAATTTAGTATATTAGTTTGCATTTCCCGTACATTGTTTATCGAACTTGATTATTCAGTGAAAGATATGTAACTTTGACCATATAATGTTGAAAAAAATATTTATTAATCCAAATCACCAAAAATATATATACTATATTTCTAGGGCAATTAAATTATAACTCTTTTGATAAAAAAAATTTGCTGAAATCAGATGATAAGAAGTTATTGAAAGACTTGGAAAGTTTAATAAAGACCGAGCATTAAAATACAACAGAATAGTTGGAGAGAGATAAAAAAAAAATGACACAAAAAGACATCTCAAAAGACACAGTAAAAAATCGGGAACATAAAATTATAGATAAGAATTTTTTACTAGATTTTTAAAAAATATGTTTTTAGCAATCTAGGTCATTAAAAGAGATCCCTGCTAAACCTTCAAAAAATCTGTCATTGAGAATCTAGACGAAAGAGATGAAAATAGAAAGAAACTTGCATATTATCTTAGAGTTTGATCCTTTAATCTTCTTCAACAAGCGAAACAAATCACTGACCTCACCTAATCATACTAAAAAGGAACATGCATAAAACAGTTGAAAATTTTATTCATTCAAGTTGTATAAATTATCTCATCAAAGGTGTTTAAATAGACTCCTAACAAACTAGCTGAAAGATAAAATAATTAATTTAAATCATATTTGATCTTATTGAAATAGATCAAATTTGATTTAAATTTTAAAATCCTAAAGATATGATAACTAATTTAAATCAAATTTAATCTCATTAAATTAGATCAGATTTTCTTTAAATTTAAAATTTATAAAAATACTACTAAGCAATTTACAAAGCAAACTAAATATTGGCCTAATAATTTCAAAAATTAAATTAAATTTGTGTCTTCCACGAAACTTGTAAAACACTAATGGACATGGGCCTTGTGAGTTGTCTAAAGTTTTTACTTTTTGAAAGTAGCTTATGAAAACTGTCTTTCAGCACTTGCGTTTAGTAAAATCAAATTAAAAATGACTTTTTAATAAGCACAAACACTGCAATTATATTTGGTAAATTAGCTTTTAAAACTTAAAAAAATTATAATAAACATATTTATAACGAAGAATAGTTTCTTTTTTAAAATTTTATATAATATTTTAAAATAAAATCATTTTAAAATAAAAAAATTCATAATAAACATAAATATAATAAATAAACTCTTTTATTTGTTAACTTTAACATTTTATATAAGTATCATAAAAGTTTCTTTTATCCTAAACATCATCATTAAAAATACTAAATTACCTAAATCGTTATAACCTAATTTTTTTCATCAATCAAACTTGATGCCATATTATTTCGAACCATCTCTATAGTTCCAAAGAAACACATCTCTTAGAGACTAATAATTTAAATATTTACTTGATTTACTCTCTGTACTAATATAAATAGAGTTATCATTAGTCAATAATAAAATTTGTATGTAATCTAATATTAATACTAGTTACGTCCATTATCCACCTATATATATTGTGGCTCACCTAATCAGAAAAAATGAGACACATCTCACAAAAAATAAAAAATATATGAAGACAGTATTAAATTTGTTAAGGTTAAGATCAGAAGTTAGAAATATACGAGGATTTCAATAGCAATATAATAGCAGAAAATATGTGCGAAAAAATAAATAAAATTTGATAAGCACAAACCAGCTTTGAAAAGCTTCCGCTTAAGGCTTGGTTTTGGTAAAGCTTTTTCAAGAGGTGCTCACAAGCACCTCATTTTACGTTTGGTAAATTAAAAAGTCCAAGTGCTTGTGCTTGCGATCTTTAAAAGTTAGGGGTGCTTTTGATAGCACCTAACCGAGAGCTTTTCAAAGCTGGCTTGTGCTTATCAAATTTTATTTATTTTTCCGCATATATTTTCCGCTATTATATTGTCATTGAAATCCTCATATATTCTAACTTCTCATCCTAATCTTCACACATTCTAACATAGTCTTCATATATTTTTTATTTTTCAACCTAATCTTCACAAATTTTAACACAAATACATCTCTATTACATATTTGGTATGAACTTCTATCTATTTATATTATTTTTTTGTGCGTTATTTTTATACTTTTTTAGTAGATCTATGATATTTATTTAATTAGGTTTTCAGTGAGAGAAATGAAACTGAAAGAGAAAATACTTTTTGGAATTGTTTTAGAAGTCTATGTACAAGAGGTTTTCTCTGCTATATATACAAACAGGGGTCACACACACTTATCATATCAAATGCTACCCTTTCTCAGTTACACTACTAACACCCCCCCCCCTCAAACTTTGGGGGAGTGAACTACTGACCCTAAGTTTGCCTTTAAAAAATTCAAACAACCTAGAAGATAATGGTTTTGTTAACACATCTGCAATTTGATCGTGCAGGAATGTTAACTACAAATAGTTCTTTCTTATTCAGCATTTCTCTTAATGAATGCAAGTCTAATTCCAAATGCTTGCAACGGCTATGGAGAACTGGGTTGGCTGCAAGCATACACGCACTCTGATTGTCACAGTAAATTGTTGGAGCAATCTTTTGAGATACCCCCAGTTCACTGAGAAGATGCTGTAGTGACACAAGTTCAGACTGCACGGAAGCCAACGCACGATACTTAGCCTCTGTGCTACTATGGCTGACTTTAGATTGTTTCTGGCACTTCCAAGAAATTAGATTTGTTCCTAGATATACACAGTAGCCTGTGACAGACCGCCGGTCATCGAGATCACTTGCCCAATCTGCATCGATAAAACCCAAGAGTCTAAAATCAGTACACTTTGAAAAGATAATCCCATCACTTACCGTTCCTTTCAAATACCGCAAGATCCTCTTCACTGCTTTCCAGTGATTAAGAGTGGGGTTGTGCATAAATTGTGAAACTCTATTCACAGAAAATGTAAGATCAGGCCTTGTCATAGTCAAATATTGGAGAGCCCCTACTATAGAACGATAAAGCTTCGGATCAGAGCAAGGTTCAGAATCATTTGTATAGAGTTTCAAATTCCTAACCATGGAAGTAGGCAAGGCATTTGCCGTTTCCATGTTGGCCTTTTTCAAAATTTCCATTGCATATTTTCTTTGAGATAGGTGTACACGTCCTCCCTGCAAATAAGAAAATTCTATGCCAAGAAAAAAATTTAAATTACCAAGATCTTTAAGAGGGAAAATTGTATTGAGTTGCTTAATTAATAGATCAATTTCATTAGCATCATTTCCAGTGACAACAATGTCATCGACATATACTAACATGTATATTACTGATTTGGTATTTTTCCTTACAAACAGGAAAATATCGGATCGAGTACTTTCAAACCCAAACTTTGTCAATGTTTCTTTCAAAGTTAAGTACCATGCCCGTGGCGCCTGTTTTAGGCCATATAGGGCCCTATTCAGCTTGCATACCAGGTTAGTATTGCTATCCTCATAGCCTTGTGGTTGAGTCATAAAAACTTGTTCCATTAAAATTCCATTTAAGAAAGCATTATTAACATCAAACTGACGTAGAACCCATCCTTGTGTGATGGCCAGAGTAAGTACAACACGAACAGAAGAAGGTCTTATCACAAGGCTATATATCTGCTCATAGTCTATGCCTTCGGTTTGATGAAAACCTTTGGCAACAAGACGAGCTTTATAACGAACAACCTCACCATTAGTGTTTCGTTTAATGGCAAAAACCCACTTGCTCCCTACTATAGTTGCATTCGGTGGGGGAGTCACAAGACACCAAGTATTGCATTGCCTTAGTGCTTTAAGCTCAGCGTCCATAGCCTCCTTCCAGTGAGGGGTTTGGATAGCTTGAGCAACAGTTGTAGGTACTTGTTGTTTAAGATCAATATCAATATGTGTAATATAGGACTTTGGCTTGTGTATACCCGCCTTTGATCTTGTTACCATATTGTGTATATTGGTGGTTGGATGAGGAACCTTACTTAGAGGGGGATCAAGTTCCTGACCAGTGGCCTCACTATGCATAGAGACATTAGTCTCTAAAACTGGGTTAGGAGTAACACTAGTGTCCTGCACGCTAGTAGGTGTAGGTGATTGCAAATATGTAGGTGTTCCACCAGTTTGAGTGTGATTTGAGAACGAGTTACTTGTGACGGTAGTATTTGGTGGCTTTAATGTGGAGGGTAAGCTGTAATAAGTATCAGTAATATAGCTAGGAACAGATTCAGTGTTAGTAATATGAGCAGAAGAATTTTGAAACAAATCATGATAAGGAAAACTCAACTCATCAAAGATCACATGGCGAGATATATAAACTTTTCCAGACTTACTCATACATTTATATCCATGAAATTTAGTGTCATAGCCTAAAAATAAACATTTCTCAGAGCGATATTCAAGTTTATGCTTATTGTATGGTCGAAGAAATGGAAAACAAGTACACCCAAACACCTTTAACGCACTATAATCTGGTTTTCGATTATGCAATTTTTCAAATGGTGACATAAAATCAAGAACAACAGTAGGTAGTCTATTCATTATATGAACAGCAGTAGCAAAAACATCTTCCCAAAATTGCATGGGAAGAGATGATGTTGCCAATAATGAAAGACCAATCTCAACTATACTTCTATGTCTTCTCTCTACACTACCCTGCTGTTGATGTGTATATGGACATGAGAGTCTATGTCTAATACCATTATCAGTTAAAAAGGTAGTGAAGGCAGCAAATACAAATTCTCTTCCATTATCTGTCTGCAAAGATTTTAATTTATGTCCAGTCATCATCTCCATTTGATTTTTAAAATGCTGAAGGGCATTAAGAGCTTGGGACTTATTAGTCAACAAGTAAATATATGTATATTTAGTACATGCATCTACAAAACTAATGTAATATTTCATACCATTTCTAGATGCAATAGGGGATGGTCCCCATATGTCAACAAAGATTAACTCTAGAGGAAAATTATATGTAGTATTAGAATCACTAAAAGGTAAAGCATGAATCTTAGAAATAGAGCAGATTTCACAAATTTTAGAATGAGCTGGTTTTGTAGGTAAAGGAATATCACATTGTTTAAGAACACGAAAGAAATTATTCATTGAAGTGTGGCCCAATTGTTTGTGCCAAATTTCTACATCATGAACACTTGTACAAGTTGCTGTTAAAACAGCATTTTGATTGCTAAAACTATGCTTAAAGTTGTTTGAATTACAATGAAAATTTAAAGAAGAAGGAAAATTTGTAGTAGCAGTATGAGAGTTATTATGTAATTGGGTTTCAAACAGAGAAACTGATTTTGGCACATAAAGATCATCAAATGTATAGATGCCATTCTTAGTGATTTCCTGAAGAAGAGGGGCCCGAGTTACCTGATCACGAATGGTATAATGATAAGGCCAAAATTCAAAGAAAACACCATTTTCTTGAGCAAATTTTGAAACACTAAGTAAGTTTTGTGTGATTGTTGGAACATATAATAAATTTGTCAATTTAAAGGCAAAATTGTTGTTTTTATTAACGAGAAAAGAGGAACCAGATTTATGAATAGAAATACCTGCACCATTACCTACAAAAAGTTGCTCATGATCAAGATTGCTTGGAGAATGAGAGAGCAAATTGTTGGGGTCGGCAGTGACATGATACGATGCTCCTGAGTCAGCATACCAGGATGAGTCTCCAATGGAGGATGTTGTAGACATATATGCTTGTGGCTGATGGAATGATGCAGAAGGTGATGGAGGACATGTATTGGAAAAGGGGAATTGTGGTGGAGGAGTGGGACGTGGTGGGTTTGGTTGGAACTGCTGATCAAAGCGATGGTAGCAGCTCCATGCTGCATGACCTACCCTGCCACAAATTCGGTAGATTGTTCTTGGAGGTTGCCATGAGCTTCGACCACCCCTTTGGGATCTACCGCCACCACGACCTCGTCTTGCACCCATTCCTCTAGTTGATGACGGCAAGAAAGCTTATGTGAAGTTTGCCACGGGAATTGATGAGGATAGAGTCTTGAATCTATCAAGCATATCATCATACGCTTGAAGAAAGGATTCTGCCTCACTAACAGAGAAAGTGCACAATCTGGACATGATAGAAGTTATGTAACCACTATAATCCTCAGGCAATCCATCAGTAATAGCTTGGATATGATCATCATCATCCAATTGGTACCCAATAGCAGAAAGGAAATCAACTAGCTTTTGAATTTTGGAGAGATAATCATGAACAGTACCTGTTTTCTTGACACATTTTAATTGGGATTTCAAACTTTGAATTCTTGTCTTGGATGTTGAGGAGAAGTAGGTGATGATGGTGGTCCACGCATCACAGAAGCGGGCACAATGAACAATCTTGTTCTTGTATGATGTAGTCATTGAAGCCATGAGCCATGTGGTAAGGGAGAGATCATCTTGCTTCCAGATCTTGAATGCTTCAGTTTCTTGTAGCAGATCTGTTGAAGTCTCTGTTGCAGAATCGAATTTGGTTGTTGTATCAACTTTTGATGCTGCTGCAGGCGGAGATTTCGTCACCGGTTCAAATCTCTTAGGAGCATTAGCCCAATCAAGATGAGTCTCCATTGAAAGACTCTGAATTGTAAGCCATGCTTGATGGCGCCATGTGTTGAAATTGTTGTCATCAAGCTTTTCAGCGATGGGAATGAGAGGTTGTTTTGTTGAGGATGAAGCAGAAATGAGGAAGGCCATGATCAAGAACTTGAGGATGTTGTAGACATATATGCTTGTGGCTGATGGAATGATGCAGAAGGTGATGGAGGACATGTATTGGAAAAGGGGAATTGTGGTGGAGGAGTGGGACGTGGTGGGTTTGGTTGGAACTGCTGATCAAAGCGATGGTAGCAGCTCCATGCTGCATGACCTCCCCTGCCACAAATTTGGCAGATTGTTCTTGGAGGTTGCCATGAGCTTCGACTACCCCTTTGGGATCTACCGCCACCACGACCTCGTCTTGCACCCATTCCTCTAGTTGATGACGGCAAGAAAGCTTATGTGAAGTTTGCCACGGGAATTGATGAGGATAGAGTCTTGAATCTATCAAGCATATCATCATACGCTTGAAGAAAGGATTCTGCCTCACTAACAGAGAAAGTGCACAATCTGGACATGATAGAAGTTATGTAACCACTATAATCCTCAGGCAATCCATCAGTAATAGCTTGGATATGATCATCATCATCCAATTGGTACCCAATAGCAGAAAGGGAATCAACTAGCTTTTGAATTTTGGAGAGATAATCATGAACAGTACCTGTTTTCTTGACACATTTTAATTGGGATTTCAAACTTTGAATTCTTGTCTTGGATGTTGAGGAGAAGTAGGTGATGATGGTGGTCCACGCATCACAGAAGCGGGCACAATGAACAATCTTGTTCTTGTATGATGTAGTCATTGAAGCCATGAGCCATGTGGTAAGGGAGAGATCATCTTGCTTCCAGATCTTGAATGCTTCAGTTTCTTGTAGCAGATCTGTTGAAGTCTCTGTTGCAGAATCGGATTTGGTTGTTGTATCAACTTTTGATGCTGCTGCAAGCAGAGACTTCGTCACCGGTTCAAATCTCTTAGGAGCATTAGCCCAATCAAGATGAGTCTCCATTGAAAGACTCTGAATTGTGAGCCATGCTTGATGGCGCCATGTGTTGAAATTGTTGTCATCAAGCTTTTCAGCGATGGGAATGAGAGGTTGTTTTGTTGAGGATGAAGCAGAAATGAGGAAGGCCATGATCAAGAACTTGATCTTGAGGCTCTTAATACCATATGAGATTTTGAATTGTTTTAGAAGTCTATGTACAAGAGGTTTTCTCTGCTATATATACAAACAGGGGTCACACACACTTATCATATCAAGTGCTACCCTTTCTCAGTTACACTACTAACATATTTGTTTTTTTATCTATTCTTTGAAATGTGAAGAGGTTGACTTAGTTTATGAAAACCAATCATAAAATTTTTCTCGCATGAACATTAATCAAAATTATAATAACAACATGTATATACATATGTAAATATAGATATATAATCATAAGAGTAATTTATTTGAGATATGTGTCTCATTTTTTGTAATTTATAAAGGTGAGCCAATATATAAAATAATTTTTATTTTAAAATTATTTTATTTTAAAATATTATATAAAATTTTAAAGAATTTGAAAAAAAATTATTCTTCGTTATAATCATGTTTATTATAAATTTTTTAAGTTTTAAAAGTTGTTTTACCAAATACAATTGTGGTGCTTGTACTTATTAAAAGTCATTTTTAATTTGATTTTGCCAAATAAAAAGCCGTCTTTTAAAAGACAGCTTTCATAAGCTACTCTCAAAAAGTAAAAGTTTTACCAAACCAAACCTTAACTTTTAAAAGCCGCAAGCCAAAGCACTTACTTTTTAATTTACCAAACGCAAAAAGCACTAGCACCTCTTAAAAAAATTTCACCAAACCAAATGATCGTCATTTCAATATCACTGTTTCTGAGACAGACTTCTTATGTCCAAGGCTGCTTTGGTATATTAGGAACCAAAACCATAAAGTCACTCTTTATATTTAAACATGGCACCTATTAAATTCTAAAGTCTAAATAAAAATAGTATCTAAAATCCAAAAAATAATATATGATTTCATTCTCATTAAATTCAAAATAAAAAATAATTATGACTTGTTCAATTTATCATTTATAACAATAAATAAAATCACTGTTACATAAAAGGAAAAATGTTGTTAGAAGTAGGGGTGTTCAAATCTAAACCGATCCAAATTAAACCGTTCATCCAATCCAATTCAAACCGAAAACCAATTAAAACCGCACTAATTCGGATTTGATTAGATTCTATTTTTTACAAACTGCTGGATTGGATCGGATTTCGGATCTATTTTTTATAAGCGATCCAATCCAATCCAAACCGCACAATGTGTTATACATTTTTCTATTATTCATGTATTTATTATTTAATAAATATTTTATGTTCAAAATATTATTTATTTATTTATTTTAACTAACTTATAATTTTATTTCTATTGTTATGTTATCGTTAGCTTTTTAAGATATTGTTAAGACTTGTTATGTCATTTTTTGTTATTTAAAATTTGATGTTGAGACTTGTTATATGTATATAATTTTTTTTATTTACAAAATCGCAAATCCAAACGGATCCAAACCGCTTGTAATCGGATCGGATGGGATTTCCAAAAAAAGTTCATCCAATCCAAACCGCACCGTACATAAATTAAGCATTCGAATCGGATGAATTTTTTCCTTAAAACCGAACTAAACCGCACCGCATCGAATTTTTTCCTTAAAACCGAACTAAACCGCACCGCAAACACCCCTAGTTAGAAGCTCTGCTTCAATTTGAATGAGTGAAAAATAATTTCTCATCGTTCCTTTCTTCCATCTTCGATAACCCAATATTCATGACTATGTTCAGATTATCTATTACGGTATTGAAAATCAATACACTTAATTCGATTAGTGACTTTTATGCATTAGTTTATGTTCTTTTCTTCCATTTAGATGTTGGTTGCATTTCACTTTTGTTGGAAATCCACGTGTTTTTGGATACTAGACGCTGCTGCATCCCAAACCTTATTCATGATCTAAAATCAGAAACACTTCAGAAAAAGGACCAACTATTTGGTATCATGAACTGGAAGTCTAAAAACAACAGTCAACGGCTCTTTACAAAAGTTAGTATGACCAAACTACCAATCTAACAGAAGGTGTCCAAAACAGTTCCGCAATTTTAGTTGAACCAGTTACAACACTAAAAGTTTTAACCATTATAACTGACAATTGCTTCAACCGCTGGCGCTTTGGATAGTCATCTACTGGAATCTTCTACCTCTGCTTCTATGCTACGTCGGGTTTGTATGAACTAGTGATGAAAAAACATGAAATATTAATGTTTTTTCAAGCAATAAGAATGTTTGTCTTCTGACGAGCTTAGACAAGAAAACTGGAAACAAATGAGAGTCTCAGAATATACCAAGTTAATTACAAAAAGAGCAAGATTGGGAGATTTAAGCAAGTTGCTATTACAGGCCAAGGAACTTAATTACCTGGATTGACAAGTTCATTGTAAAGATCAAGCTGATTTCATGGTTGTCAATGGCTTCTCCGGGGTGTATTCTCCATTTTATGCATTTTTATAGTTATTTTCCTAAGATAATCAGTCTGAAATAAGGGGATATCGCATCCAATCAATCCTTCCATCATCCATATCCGTGTTTGCAATTTTACATAGATAATCCACATATGAAAACTGGCAACTGAGGCCATCATTATAAGTAAATATACCTCGGTGTCTGCTTTAGAAAAGATCTTCTCCTCAAACCTTTCAGCAATCCTCCAAAGTTCTTGTGATCCCTCTGGATCAGTCACATCAAGATGTCTTTTTAACAGTTTCATTCTACAAAATAATCATAGTAGCCTAATATAAGTGACTGATATTTTAATATCCACAAATGAGAGAATATGATTATCAAAAATCAAGAAACATGCTTCTCCGCTATAGACTATGAGCAACACTAGCTTGCTAAAGCTCACACACAGATAATGAATAAATTGTTTAAATTGTTACCCTCTAGAATTTGTAAATGGTTACTAAACCTAGAATGTTGGTATGTCAAAACTCAAAAAGAGAATAAAGAGGTAATTATATTTTATGATCTATCAGAATAGAATTTTATATAGGTTATTATTGATACAGTTTTTGCTATAAGACATCTATTCAGGCAAAGAGAAGAAAAAATCGAAGGGAATGGAAAGTAATAATGTCATGAAATTGAAACCATTAAACCCAAAAACTTAAGCTGATAGAAAAAGGTAACATTAATGGTTATTATTGATTTTTGCATAGGCCTTCTTTTCTCCTTTATTTGCCTTATGCTATTTTTTACTTTTGGAGTTCACCAAGGATCGAACTCTTAACCTTTCAAACATCGAGCTCTAATACCATGTCATGAAACCACTCATCCCAAAAGCTTAAGCTGATTGGAAAACGAAACATTAATGGTTATATCTCTAACAAATAAACCCTCCTAACAATCAGAAGAAAAGAAGAAGCATAGAACGAAGAGAATAAATTTATGTAGCAAGCTACCCAAACTGTAAACATTAAAATAATAATGGACAAATCATTTGAACAATGGAGTGCTTTAAGACCTAACAGAAGCCAAATGCCTAATCTTATCCTAAAGTACAGCTTGTTTGAAGCAACATGACCTGCATCCACAGGATTGCGGAAGTAAGCCTCCACCCAAATGATCAAAAATGAAGGAAATATCGTATTGTTGCAAATATTAGCTTTTTTAATTCTTATCGGTTGGTTGTTAATACCACAGCGCTTTTGTATCTTCTCTAGTTCCTCTATTAAAAGCATGCTCTGTGATCAAATTAGTTACACATGACAAATCTCATGGAAATATAGTTTATGACTAATTTTTCTTTTTGATGTGCAAATGCAGCCAAAAAAATATATATTCAGGATCTCAGATCACCAAGTACAACAAAGGAAGAAAATTACATTTTGTAGACAATTCTTTGTCGGGAATCAGGGCAAAAGTAATCTCTCCATTCTCTTTCTCTTGCTTCTGAAAAGGGATGACCAACATGAGCAGGCTCCAATTATTGGTATTAGTAAATTTATATTATGAGGTATAAATGATACAACATGTAATTCATTCCAGACGGAAATAAACAAAACAGAAAACAAAAACATTGTTAATGCACCAGAAACATGTGCATAGAACAACAGTATTCAGATAATCAACAGAATCATGCATTTGCCATGGACATGAAGGTAGCAATTCACTGCTTAGTAAATTAATCTATGCACAATTGAACAATATTTAAAATACCCATCAAAATCTGTGAAAAATATAGTTGATGGTCAACACGGGTACACCACATGTGCAAGATGGATTATATAATAGCAATACAGCTAGAAAATTCAACTATAAAAGAACTCCAAAACCTAAACTGGGCTAGTGATACAAGAAGTTGACAGCAGTGTTCAGAAACTTACTCTCCATCAAAACCATCTTGCAAGCTATTTGCATAACATACTCGGCCTGAAAATAAAGATAAGAATTCATAAAAGAAATTAGCACAAAAGCAAAAAATGGGAATAAAAAACGGCAACCACATTACATGTTCGGTCATTATTCTATAATGGCAGGTGATCATAGGTAGTCATTATAAGAATGAATCTCCAGATTTTGGGCCTACCTGGCTTGTAGCACCAGCATAACTTTTCTGCTCAATACTATGAGCAATTTTGTGAAATTCAAGGATTTCATCAAAACTCTCAGGAGGATGACCTAACTGTAAGTTATGCAATCTGTGAAATGAAAAAGAAAAAGGCTAAAAGAAGTCACCCAGCAGTTGAGGAACGAGAACAATAGACATTACCCAAGATGCCTAAGACCCTCCATCTTTCTCAATATACGCAAGCTGCACATTGTTATTTGGTAGAAAGGCTAAATTTACCTTCCTGATAGACAGAGCACAAAGAAGTAAAGCCAAGTAACAACGGCATTCAGAGCATGGTTTTAAATCATGGTAATGATTTCAATTCTATTGTGAAATGCTATTAGAAAAGATTGAAAACAATGCCATTAAAATGCATCTGACTAAATTGTGTTCAACAATGCAATTGCAGATCCCGCAAAACAGTGACAATGTTGTGCTCAACCATAATCCGAAACCATGATCAGCAGCACGATTGCAGCTCTGATCTTGCAGAGGCCAAGATAGTTGGGAGAGTTGAAGAGAAGAAACAGAACATTGTAACATTGAAAATGAAAACAAACCCCTAGACTTACATATTGTTGAAAAAGCGTTGGCGGAAAGCAGGCTGCACTTCATCCCTCCAGTTACTTGTTGTGTCCATCACTGCGGTGATGATTGAAGGGTTGCTTCTCAAACTGAAATAAGGCACCAAAACTACAATACGTAAATCAAAACAGACTACAGACAAACCATATAGGAGTGCCATGCATTATAAGAATTCAAGGTTAAATGAAGAGATTGCTACAAACACCCGCAAAGTTCCAATCATAAGAAAGAAACAGTTATGATTCCAACGGGAAAGTAAACTAATGGGCAGTAGCAGTAACTAAAAGGGAATATATGAATTGAACCTCAAATGGTAAGTTTTGCAGGAGGATAAGGTTAAGGATGATGCTGATGATGATAATGGATGGTGCGAGATGAGAAGAGAATTCTTTAAATCCAAAACCAAGCCTAATTTCTACATTGCATGCTAACACATCTTTGCATGCACCCTTTGATTATGCCACTGGGCAATCTTTGATTAGTGTCTCAAACAAATACAAAGACACGGGAGTAAGCAGAGATGTTTTGTAGCACTGAGATGGTACAGTGGGAGAGTAATACATTGTCTCAATGTGCATCTCAAAATAAAGCACACTAGTACCTATATCTTCAGTACCTCTATCACAGTGTCTTGTCCACCCTCCCTCGTTACAAATGCAGCCATATTGTCATGCCTGCTACACAAGTATTTTGTATGTGTTGATCAACATTGAGCTTCTTCTTCTTGATGAATGACAAACTTTGTTCCCAACTCTTTCCTAGGCTTAGGGGAAAGCCCTTTAGCCAACATCTCCTCATCATACTTCCTTGCCATATCAATTAATCCCTTCTCGACAAGAGCGTCAATCAAAGCATTGTAAGCAGATGCATCAGGGCTGCACCCAAGCTGCTCCATCTTGTCCCACACCATGAACACCAGCCTTAGAAACCCCCATCTCGCAAACTTCCTCATCAGCATCACATACGTGTCCATGTTGGGCCTCACCCCACTCCCAACCATTCTATCAAACAACCCAATCATCTCTTTAGGCTTCTCAAGTGTCGCAAAGAAACAATGATATGAAACTGTGTTGGGATAGCAGTCATCCCTACGCATTACATTGAGCAATGCAAGTGCTTCCTTATGCCTATAGCTATCACACAAGAGCCTCATTATAGTGTTGTATGTTACCACAGTCGGCTTAATCCCCAACTCCTTCATCTCATTGAAGACCCTGATTGAGAAATCAACACCTTGGGAGAGACCAATTGCACGAATCACTATGTTGTAAACAACCACATCTAATTGGATCCTTTGGCTCTTCAGGTTCTTGTAGAGCTTCACAGCCTTCCATGACTTCCCACTCTTGCAGAGGATGTCCATGTATATGGAGTAAGAGTGAAGATCCTTGTGGACCCCTTTAGCATCCATCTCCTCCCAAAACTCGCGGCACTTGCTCCACCAACCCATCTTGTACCACCCGCGAAGAACCATGTTGGAGATCTTGGTTTTCCCAACACTATCGATGAAGCCAGCATCAATGAGAAGGTCCTTGTTGTTGCCGAGGACGATGTCTTGGGCTTCGAGGACATGCTTGTGGTCGCAAAGGGCATCGATGAGGTTGGAGAAGGAGGTGTGATCCTTGAGGTTAAACTGGGAGAGGCGATGAAAGGTGGAAATGGCATCGTTTACGGCATGGGCAGAGGCATAGCGGTGGAACATGAGGCGGAAGGTGGTGTGATCGGGTTGGGAGTGAGGGTTCCACCGCATGCGGTGGATGAGGTCCCAACAGAGGTCGAACTCGAAGTACTTGGCGAGAATGTCAAGGATGTTGTTATAGGTGGTGGTGGAGTGACGGAAGTGGTGGTGGGACTCCACCCAGTTGAAGAAGTCAAAGGCCTTCTTCCAATCGTTATTGAAGGACACAAGGGTTTCCCGAACCGTAGCTTCATCCAATTGAATGGAATCATCGGAATGAAACTTAAGGAAGAAGAAGCTACTGATACGATGAAATGAAGAGTGTTGAAGTCGAATGGCGCTTTTGCTTGAGAAGAGTGAATGCATTGCTTCTCTTCTTCGGTGCTAGCTAAATCAAACACAGCTTAATCTATGAGATTCATTAAACGGATGATGTTCCTCCTTTACACTCAGCTAAATCAAACCCCCTATTTACACTCAGCTTTTCAATGAAACATTACCAATCATACACCAAAAACAGAGAGAACTTACAAATGACGGTTAATGCAATAGTAATTACTAGGAAATCGACAACGAAAATTAAACATCAGAATCATAGGAATAATCGACAAACCGGGATGTGAGAGAGAGAGAGAGAGAGAGAACCTGGAGAAGCGGCGGCGGCGGCGGCTGTTAAAGGCGCGGAGCTTGCTAGTTAGAAGAGAGACTCATGAGAGCTCAAGCAGAAAAGGAGAGAGGACCCAGAGAAAAATCGGTCACTGAAGGTTGGTCGAAACCCTAATCCAATGTCCTCACATTCGCGAATTGGGTGTTTCGAACGGGTCGGGTCAGAACAATTGGGCCGAAACCACAACAATCGGGCCGCCCCCGTTGGACGCGGCAGAATCGCGACGGAGGGATCGGAGCAGCTCAGCAGCCTGCAGAAATCGTAGGATCGAATGCAGCTTTTTATTTTTCTCATTTATTTGTTTTGGACTAATTAAATGAACTTTGTTTATTTTAAATTGTAGTGTGCATCTTATTTTATAATAGGAGCATTTTATTTTATAATAGGGGCGGAAATTAGAGGAGTCAAAAATATTTGCACAATAAAATAACACTAAAATAAAATTTTAAGGGAGTTAAACTGAAATTTACATATAATTTACATGTAAAAAATTAAAATTATAGGAGACGTTGTCCCTTTTCTCTCCATGTAACTCCGCCCCTGTTTTATAATAAATTAAATTATGTGGGTACTATTTAGGCTCATTAATTTAGATATGGAAAATATTTTGGTGTATTGGCTGAAAATGGGTATACTGTGTGTATTGCGGGCATGTAGACGTGTCAGATGGTAGTACAACACGCAGGGAGCGTGTTGCCTGAACCATGTGGGGGGCGTGGAAGCAACGTGGCTCGATGAGGTTGTGCCAACAAGGCAGCACGCAGGGGGCGTGCTGACGTAGCGAAACCTGGATGGCTCAGACGAGGAAGCACGCAAAGGGCGTGCTGACGTGGCGAAACCTGGTTGGCTCAGGTGGGGAAGCACGTGAGGGGGGCGTGCTGACGTGGCAAACATGCATTGGTCCACGTATGCAGCACGTGGAGGGACGTGCTAAATGAGCACGCGGGGGGTGTTCTGACACATGTCACAGCGTGATTGGCTGAGGCAGGCGGCACGTGGGGGGCGTGTTAAGTGCACCTCTCTATATAAGGTAGAGCTCGATAGTATTTGCATGTTGAAGAAGATTTGGGTGTGTTTTGAGTGTTCTTTGAGGTTATTGTTAGTGGAATGGAGGGCACCACAAACTTGGTGGTGTATAACAACGGTGAGATAATACATAATACTCATGAGGGAGTGAGGTTTGTGTCCCAGAATCCGTTTTCATTTGTGGTTCCATGCACGATGACGTTAATGGAGCTGCAGAACGGCCTCTGTAAAAGCATGGAGAACAGTAAGTTAATGAGAGTGAGCAGAATTCTGTACCGGAATCCGATTGTAGTTTTTGGTGGTCTAATACAGTTTGATCCCATGCCGATCACTGATGAAGCGAGTATGCAGAACATGTTTCAAATTCACCGGCAGACTCAGATGCGACGCCCACAGACTGAGGTGTACGTTGAGTTTGAAACTGTAGAGGCAGTGGCGGATCAGAATGATATAGATATACATGATGATAGAGATGCAGTGTACGAAGGAATGAATAGTGACAGCGAAGAGGACTTCGAAGCCACTTATGAGGCTGGCGACGAAGATGAGGATGGCGATGTGGGAGTTGAGGCAGCAGCAGAGAATGTAGTGGTTCGTCCGTCGAGCAATCAACCGATGGACGTTCCACCTTTTATGCGTGAGTTGGATCTCGAGGCCATGCACGCTCCCGAGTTTCCGGAATATACAAAGTTACAAACATAGGTACGTGGTGACTAATTAATAAGTTTTTGTTAGTTTATACGTTCGATTGAGCAATAAACAGTGTTGTCATAATCGGATCGGACTGGCCGGTTCGACCAAAAAACCGGTGAACCAAATATTAAACCGGTCCGGTCTATTAATTAAAGTAAATAAGGAAACGAACCGGTATGAATCGGTCAAACTGAAATGAACCGATGAAAACCGGTCAAACTCGATAAACCGGTCTAACCGAACCGCTGAAAATTAAAATAGCTTAATATTCTTAAAATGTTAGTAAAGATATGTATTTTAAATTTTTTTACAATTTTTTTAATTTTATTGACATAGGCGTTGCCGATGCTGAGGACGGGGAGTTCCGGATTGGAATGAAATACAGTTCTAGAAAGTTGGTCGTCGCAGCAATTAGAAGTTTCACTATATCTAAAGGAGTTGACTATGAGGTGTATGAGTCTGAGCCACAGACGTTCTATGCAAAATGCAAGATGTACGGGCGTCGATGTGACTGGCTTATCCGAGCTAGCTTGATACGGAAAAAAGGTTGTTGGGAGATACGAAGATATAACGGTAGGCACACGTGCACGATCGGAACGATTTCACAAGATCATTCCAAGTTGGACTCAGATACAATTGCTGAGGCTATAAGGCTATTGGTCAAGATAGACCCGTCTATCAAGGTGAAATCTATAATTGCGGAAGTCTAGTCAAGGTTCAACTATACCATCTGTTACCGAAAGGCTTGGTTGGCAAAGCAGAAGTCCATAGCCAACGTTTTCAGTGGTTGGGAGGATTCTTACCAAGCCTTGCCATGGTGGCTCTCGGTCATGGTGCAGAAGATGCCTGGTTCAATTGTCCAAATAGAAACACGACCACTGTACAACGGGAATGAGGAGGTGCAAGGTGTAAAAATACTTCATCGTGTATTTTGGAGTTTCAATCCATGCATTAGGGCATTCAGGCATTGCAAGCCCCTGGTTTAGGTTGACGGTACACACTTATACAAAAATACAAAGGTACACTTCTAGTCGCTATTGCACAAGATGGGAACCAGAACATTGTGCCTATCGCCTTTGCCTTGGTGGAAGGGGAGACAACTGATGCGTGGCACTTCTTTTTCAAGAATCTGCGAATGTATGTTGTTAGAAAAGATGGCGTGGGTATGATCTTAGACCGACATGAGTCAATACGGGTAGCAGTAAATCGTTCCGATGGTGACTGACAACCTCCAAGAGCATGGTGGATGTTTTGTATAAGACACATCGGCAGTAACTTCTTAAGGGCATTCAAAGTCCCTCACTTGGAAAAGTTTGTTGTCAACATAGGGTATTCAAGAACGGTGGAGGAGTACAATATCAACTATAAGAGGTTGGAAGAGCGAGGCGAGGCATATGCCAGGTGGTGCGATGCCATTAGACTCAGACATTGGGTATTGGCATTCGACGAGGGACATCGATGGAGCCATATGACAACGAACCTTGTCGAGTGCATTAACTTAGTGTTGAAGGGTGCCCGTAATCTACCTGTGTTGGCGCTGGTCCGAGCAACATATTATAGGTTAAATGAACATTTTACGCGGAAGAGCAACATATTGTAGAACGATGCAATGCTGGTCAAGTGGAATATCCCTTGGTGCCCACGGAGGAGGTTGAACATATCCAAACTGTAGCATCACTCGGTCCGCAGGGTGTCACTCGACACACTCGAATGACAACAACGGAGCAACGATGTCACACACCTCAAGATGGGGCTGCATCTCGTCTGGGAGGATCAATCCGTCATACGGCCGCCACTCAAACTGCCACAGTATTATTGGTATATTAGAACCCTAACAATAATGGTTCAAAAAATGGATCAGAAGAACCATAACTATTTACCTCCTACATGTAATCTATATCATGCCTGAATGTCTCCACGGTCTTCGATGACCACGCTGTGGTCCGTTCCGAATGACTCCACATGAAACATTGTTAATTTAAAAAATTTAAATAATTCATCATATGTCAAACATGCATCATGAATATAACACATAACTTAAATAATACTTATTACCTCCTGGCAACTGGTATCTTGGCCGGTGGAAGCGTTTGTCTCGGTACGGGAGCAAAACACGACATTCGCTCTCATGCCCAAACAAACAACAGATTCAGAGGGACATCCATCTCCTTTGTATCATATCGTGATGCACGGCATAATGTTCTGTAAAGATGTGTGAGACATACTGACCCCCAACTATAAGTATGGATCCGATCGAAAACGCGAAGCAATGGTAGATATTTCGCATGGGCATATGCGGTCGACTTGTCCGTGAGTAGGGTCGACCCTAACAAATAGAAGATTTGACATCTGATGTATCTCTTGATGGACTCCTCAGTGTCCAACGGCTCTGCGTCTCTGATACATCGAACCCAACCCAGCTTTATATAGGACTTCGCATTATGACTGACTGATGGCTTACGACCGAATATCGCTATGCCCTGACTTTGAACGAACTCGCTACTACTATCTGTCCATCCACTGACAGGCTCTCTATCAATGGGTAGGCCGAATATATGAGCGACATCCTCTAATGTCACTGTAACCTCACCGATCGGCAATACAAAGGTGTGAGTTTCAGGCCTCCACCTTTCAACCAGAGCAGCTAACATGGGGTGAAATCCTCTTATGACTCCAATTCTAGAAACGTGGTAGAATTCCGTGGCACGTAAGTAATTCTCCACAATCGGATTCCACGTCTATGGTGAATCCAGTTTACGCACCAACAAATTCCTATTAAACTGCATCAACAAAGATATATTTGTTAAATGAGTTATAAATATTCATTTATTAATAAACAAATATTAACATATTTATTTATAAAATATATGTAAACCATTAATAATAATATTTACATATTTATTTATTTTAATAAAGTTACATATTATTTATTTTAATATTTTATTTGTCCAGATAATTAACGTAACGTACTATATTTACTATTTAAAAAGTTTATGCATATATTTATTAGTATACGAACCGTAAATAGATATATGTATATATAATTATTGTTATTATTATTATATTTTTAAATTGATATAAATCAGTGACCGTTGCGATTAGAATTTGTATTATATCATATAATATACATTTTATTATAGTCTTTTTATAACATAAAATTAATCTAAATATAATAAAAAAATAAAATTATATTCTAATATGTTAAATAACAAAAAAATAACAGAAAATTAAAATACAATAAAAGTATAATTTACCAACTTACATAAATTGGATGATTCAAATAATTTATAATATGTTCTTCCGGAGCACAATAATTACGAATCATTTTTCAAAATAAATACAAAGAACTATTTTTTTCTCCTATTTCCCAATCTTCTTCTTTTTTCCACTGCAACCCTCCTTCCCTTCTTTGTTGATTACCAATCTCCCTTGTGGTTGGAACACACTTCAGCAACTCTTCTTCTACTCTCCCTAACAACACACTACTACTACTGCATGTATAAATGACCGAGGAAATGGTATGGGAGGCTCTTTATAAAGAGCCACTACTCTGCTTGCTGTTTTCCGGAGTGAAAGAATGTCCCCTGCATGGAGGCAGCAGTCAACACACTCCCCCCTCCGATAGTGAAGACCGCATTGGAATTCTACGATGCCACTTCCTCCACGCCCCTCCGTGGTGTTAGCTTTTTGCATGCGTGTCTTGTCACCACGTCTCCTGCGTGGTGCTTGGGCGATGACACGCGGCTGGTCAGCATGGACAGCACGCCCCTGCGTAGTGACTGCTATCTCCACCGCTCGGTATATCACTCCACTCCCTAATAATCTCCCAAAACACCAACCACCTTTTCATAACAAAAATAATTTCTGTGCTATTTATTTTAATTTTATTACTCTGTGTGTCTTTTGTAATAGGAAATAATTTAGCAAATAATATTTTAAAAAGTACTGTAAAATCCATTTTAATAGATCAGTTATTTGTAGATTATGTTAATTTATAATTTTTTTTATGATTACATAATATTACGATTGTGTTAGTAGATTAAGTGATTAACACATTTTATTTTGAAATAATCGAATCTTAAATGCTTAAAATAAATTTAAAAGTAAACTCAATTAGTTAAGGATTTTAATATGAAGAACTTGCATTGACAAAAGATAACCATGTTTTAGATATGTAAATTCACCGGAAAACAAAGGAATATTTGGCTATCTCAAACAAGTTATTTGCAAAACATATTCTAGTGCTATTAAGAAAAAAAAAACTTTTAGAGTGTTATATTAAAAAAATCTTAAAACACATCAAAGTAATATCTGACAGAATGCATTATGTTTTGGAGGTTTTAGATTTATTATCAATGTTATATTTTATTTGAAATTTACAAAAGATTTTGGCCACAGAAGTCTACTGCTAGTTATATGTTTATGTTTGTAGGAAGTGCAATAAGCTAATTTTGTAAGTTTAATCTATTGTTGCACTGTTTACTATATAAATTGAATGGATGATATCTGCACAATCTTGTAAGAAAGTTATTTGGCTGCAAAAATTTGCCAAGGAATTTAGACACACAAAAAAAATTAATAGTTTGCGACAATTAAAATATCTTACATATTACAAAAAATCTATTTTTTCATTAAGACTGCGTTTATTTATTGTCTTTAAAATATATGGACACAGACATAAATACACAAAGAGACATATATATAAAGATACACAAATTTTTTATTGTGTTTGGTAATACTGAATAAGACACACAGTATAAACTAAATATCAATTTTATCCTTATATCATCACCAATAGAATAAGGATAAGAGTAAATTACTAAGGATAAAAGAACAAATATTTGTATCTCATCAATGTGTCTCCGTATTTTATGAAGGACACCAAATACATGTATTTTATGTATGTTTGTGTGTCACCGTGTCCTTCAAAAATCCGTGTGTCAGCAAACAAACGATGGACGTGTACCACCGTGTCTATGTATTAGTGTCTGTGTCTCATTAAACAAACGGAACAGAAGGTAGTGTTTGGATATTGGGTGTGTCTACATAAGACAGAGACACGCTAACACACATTCTCTGTTTGATTATTGAGACACACAACTTTAAAGGACACGCTGGTACACGGATTGACACAAATTATATGTATTCAAAGTACCTCTAATAAGTTAAGACACAAAAATTAATATTGAGACATTGATTATTTTGACAATTTTACCCTTATTTTATTTCTATATTTTTCCTCTCATCCATCTCCAGATCTTTTCATCTCTTCTCCCTTCCCTTCTCCTCTCCATTTCAACTTCCGTCTATTTTCTCTTCTCTCTTCATGGCCAACCAAGCAGAATCTCTTCTCCTCTCCCTTTTTCTTCCCATTTCAACTTCTGTTTCTTCTCTTTTCATGGCCAACCAACCTCTTCTACTGAAGTGCCTCTGCCATTGTCACTGCCTCACTTTCTCCTTATACTCTCCTCTCCAGATTGCGTCACTGTTTTTTTCCTTCTTCTAAATTTTCAGATCTGCGATTTGTATCTCTGCCATATCGCAATCGAACCTCTATCATCGACTCATCGTGCCTCCATCTTCGTCTCTGTTCATCCTTTTATTTGCCCCTTTCTAGATTTTTTTCCTAAAATAAAATTCTGTTTTTTTTTTGTTTTTTATTATTAATCTGTGTTAGGAAAAAAATTATAGTCTAAATACTATGGATAATTTATTTCCGTTGACTTCTATGCATTGAAATATCTCATCCTCTAATTAATTTTGTTAACAACTTAAAATTGACATAAGAGATTCAAAATGGAAATTATGCCAATTAATTACTTATTATCTGATTAAGAAGATATGTATTGAATTTGTTGTTAAAATTACTGGAATTTTTGTTATCTGGCTAATTTTTTTATTATAAATGGAGATGGAAGAAAAGAATCACTGCAACGGTTGATGAAAAAATATAGACAGTGATGATGGTGGTAAAGGTAGATGATGAGGGTATTATTGACTTTTTAAAGTTTTATGTGCTTTATATATGTTCTTTACCAAATATAAAATATGTATACATGTATTTTGTGTCTATGTCTATATAGTCTATGTCTCTGCGTTCATGTCTCATGCTATACACTAAACAAACGGAGCCGAATAGAACACGAGCTTTTAATATCATTTTGTACTTGAAATAGTAGAGAAAGAAAAATTAAATGTAAAAAATCTAGGCTTTTTCTTTTTATTTAAATAAGTATAAGAAAATGATTAGTTCTCGTAATGCGCATAAATAAAAAGTTGGAATAAAATGTACATGGCCATCTCAGAAGAAGCAGCACACACGAAATAAAATTACACCCCATTCTAAAGAAGGCGCTAGTAAAATAGAGCCTCCAATTCACTTGCATCATCCATGAAATAGAGCTTACAACACAGGCTGGACGGACGCGAAGTGAAGTTTGAGTTTGTCAGGTCTCCTTCCAAGTTGAATATGCTCAACACGAAATGGAGATTTCAAGTGAGGCACACAAGAGATGAGCACACACAAAATTGTCTTTATAAATCATCCATGCAATTTCTTTACACTTAACAAAATTCTTTTTCTTACCCAACTGACGGCATACGAGTGAATACCTATAGTCGTCCCTGAGGTTCGCGTAAAAATTTAATGTAATTCTCAAGATCTCAATTTTTCTATTTTAGTCCTTCAGATAGAGCTCCGAGTACTCAAAAGTGGTCCCTGGGCATATTTATGGAGATGAGTCATTACTGGAGCGCTGGCGTGGCCTCTGTTTGCCACGCTGGAGGGGTCCAACAGCTATCTGAGTTGGCCAATTTCCAATTTGTACCCACGTTGGTCCCTCCTTTTATATTTAACCCTAAATCCCCAATTTTTTGTAAACTTCATCTCTTCTTCTTGTTCATCGCACTCTTCTCATTCTTTTATCGGGGGCTGTTACTCATGTCGATGATGGGTGGGGGTAGCACTACAGGTGAAAGCTCTGTTCATTCCCCTATGATCAAGAGCCTCAGAAGTACCAATTTGTTCAAGTTTCTTGTCAATTGTAACGTCCACTCTACTAATGTAGAAAGCAGCAGAACATCAAACCTTGAGAGATCAGCCATCTCAGAAGCTTCAAGACCATCCAAGTAAGCATCGATTACTGCTTCGTATTGAGTGAGACAAAATATAAGCTGTTAAAAAATACACAAAAACAATGAGCATATTGTTGCTTCTGTAAGCCGCAAGGATAAAATTTTGGTGACATCATAATGCGCATAACAACTTGCAGTGACATTTAAACTTATTACACTTTGAATTACGTTTCTAACAGTCAATGAATTTCTATATCACAAGTCTGAATCTTTTTTCTCAATATGAAAGATCAGAATAATGAGTTCAACAATTTGATTCAATAGAATTTACCCAATTTTTTTTGTCTAGAGTTTATACCTTTGGCTTAATCACAAGAGATAAAGTAGATAAAAAAAGTATATCACAACCTATTTCAAATCTATATTCGATGCAAAACATTATGTATTGAAAATCAAGTACAAAAGAAAACTTTCCTCAACTGTTCACTGTAAGCATTTGATAAAGTTATGGCTCTTTCAAAATTCTGCCAAATAAAAAGATTGTGAAGGAATTAAATGCAATACACAAAAGAAGTTTGCTGTTAAATATGAAAATGAAGATAAATCATAAAATATTGCGGGGTTGCTAGTAACACCCCGATTCCAGCAGCAACGAATGGAGAAAGCAAATCAGAAATTTTGATAGCTAAATTAAATTCAAAGCATCTGAAATTTTGTAGTGATCTAGTTGGAATCGGACGAGAATGCCAACCAAGAGCAGAAGATCGGGGCCGCCAGAATGGTGCGGTTGTGAAGGCAATGAAGGTGTCTGAAATCGTTCATGGAAGAAGTTGTGTTGTTGGGTCGATGGATAATCTGTATGAGAAGGTACAAATGTTAAGCAAAGAATGACGGGGATGTGGGAGATTATGGGCCAAAGTTGTGGATCATTCATCTGACATCGTTTGCCCAGAAAAGGGCTTCCCCAGATGTTGAGTTGTATAAGAGAGGCAGGCAGCTTTTTTCGTTTCATATTATTTAACTTGGGACAATCAGCAATGGCTAAATATTAGAGGGAGGTGAGGTGAGGTGAGGAGAATCCGATGAACAAGAAGAAGAGATGAAGTTTACGAGAATTTGGGGATATAGGGTTAGATATAAAGGGAGGGACCAATGTGGGTATAAATTGAAAATTGGACCCCTCCAACGTGGCAAACAGAGGCCACGTCAGCGCTCCGGTGACGACTCATCACCATAAATATGCTTAGGGACCACTTTGAGTACTCGAAACTCTATTTAGAGGACTAAAATGAAAAAATCAGGATCTTAAGAATTACATTGAGTATTTACGCAAATTTCAAGAACGATTATGAATATTTACTCGACGGCGTACCCATTAGTTAATATCTATTGGGTAGAAACAACATAATCTTTTACTTGGCTTCAATTTGAAGTTCGGCACAGTGCATTGAATAATCTTGTTCCAATAGATTTTACTGACCATACCTGTAAAACTACTCTAACAAATACAATAGCTGCAACACAAAAGAACTTGGCTAAAAATAATTTTTTAATCCAACTTAAGTACACAAATTAAAGGTCATAAAACTTTAATTAAATCATCATCATCATCGTTATTATTATGATTATTTTGTTAAAAACAATGTAAAACTGTAAAGTACAAAACACAAAATAAAATACTAATGAATCATGAGCCATGCCTCAACTAAAGGACCCTAATTGTTTGCATATATAATAAACAGTGCGTGTCAGATTACAAAATTTCATCACCTGCTATATTATTAGCCAAGGATAACTGTAAAATTATATTTCTCATCATCCACAGCACAACACCAATAAATCCATTATTAAAATGTTGTTCAATATAAACCAAAAATCTCAATTGAAAAGAAGAACATTAGAAATTATAAACCTAAGGTTGTGAATCAATTTTTGTAGCCTCAGACCGTCCTAGTTCGAAAAATGTTTCAACACATTAAATGCAATAACATTGCACTTCTGAATTATACAATTGCATCATAGGATATAGATATAACAATCCTTAGCTAGCTTAATTCAATGAAAATTAAATTCGCTTTTGCCTTTTCTAAAGTCGTCCACTTCGCATT
Source organism: Arachis duranensis (assembly GCF_000817695.3). Lineage (NCBI taxonomy): Eukaryota > Viridiplantae > Streptophyta > Magnoliopsida > Fabales > Fabaceae > Arachis > Arachis duranensis. The sequence continues at coordinate 3,277,962 of NC_029780.3, forward strand.
TGCCTCTTCTGAGATCGTCTAATTCGTGTCTGCCTCACCTGAAATAGCATGTTAGCTACGCAGTTAATCCTGCCAGTTCCATTTCGCTGGCGCCTGCCCTGAAATGGAGTGTAATTCTATTTCGTATATGCTGTCGATGAGGTGGCCATGCGTATTTTGTTCCAACTTTCTATTTACGTGTATTCTGAAAATTAATATTTTTTAAAATTTATTTAAATAAAAAACCAAAAATCTATAATAATAATAATAATAATAATAATAATTTTATAGATACTATGATAAAGTCAATCGGTATAAATAAATATAAGTGGTTCAAATCTTTTGTTAATCTATTAAAAATTGTGAGCATGGTAGATATATCAAAAAAATAAATTTGAGTAGGAAATTATAAAAATAATTAAAATAAATCCTTTTGATAAACATTAAAAAAGATAAAATAAAAAAGACACAATAGATGCAACATCCAAGCAGAGGCATAGCCTCATAGTAACCAAGGGAGACCAGCATGATCCCCTAAATTTAAATTTTTTTATATAAATTTTAATTTAATTCCTTAAATTTTTTATTCTAATGTTATTTTATTGTCAAATTAATTATTTTTAGCCCCTCCTTATATGTGACCAAACTCCGCCCTTGGTTGCAATATCATTTTTAGACCAAATGATGAGTATATATTCATAAGGTGAATGCTAAGTTGGCAACATTATTAATTTGATAGAAGATACATTATAGTGTAATTAATGTATGTTGATATTTTCATTTTCCCACACTACAAGCTATTGGAAGCATATGATACACTTTTAAATTATTTTGTGTGAAACCAATTTTAATTGGTTAGATAATTAACTCATTCGTTTATTTAGATAAATATTAAAAATTTAAATTTAATCTCAGATACATATCGAAAATAAATTCTATCTTATGTACATAGTGGAGCTTCCGAGTTGAGAGAACACAGAACAGTTTGCTCAAAATTGGTGCATGAATCATCGAAGGGAAAAAATTAGCACTAGAGGTTGTTGACTTTGTTGTCATAATTTGTTTTTCAATATAGCATCGCAAATTGTAGCGATTTAAAAACAACGCAAACACATTTTTGAAGAAAAAAATACTCAAAAATGTAGCGTTGTGAGCCGACACCGTTTTTTCGAGGAAAAAAAAAATGGACATTTACATAAAGATGTTTAAAATATTTTTTTTAAAGATATTTTTTAATAATTAAAATTTAACACATATAATCAATTAAATCGTGTTATTTTTGTCAAAATTAGACTAGACAAATTGATTTGAGTGAAAAAATGGTCAATTAAATTTTGAATTGGTCTAAATTAATATTATTTTTTTATAGAAAATTACTGCAATACCCTTATTATAGAAAATGATTAAAATACTTCTAATATATATATTAACTCTGAAAATTTTAAATCTAAATCCTATGACAACAGAAAAACAAAAGACTAGAATTTAAAATTTTTAAAATTAATATATAATAAGGTATTTTAGTCATTTTATATAATAAGGGTATTATAGTTATTTTTTATAAAAATATTAATTTAGACCGATTCAAATTTTGATTTACTATTTTTCGGTCAAATTAATTTATTTGACCTAATTTTGACAAAAATAACACAATTTAAGTGATTATATGTGTTAAATTTTAATTATTAAAAAACATCTTTAAAAAAAGACGTTTGATGCATCTTTATGGGAGCATCCCCCAGAAAGAAAATATGGAACTAAATGAAGTAATTCAAAGTTAGTGTTAAAATTTTGCACTTATTTAGGGATAGTAACATATACTTTATCCACACATTCTATTCACATATATCTAATTCAACCTAATTTGATTGGAAAAAGTAGGATGCGAGTAGGATATGGTGCATGTTAAGTCTTAATTTTATCTGGCCAATATATATCTTGTATATGTATATATTATATACTTATATAAAAATATGTTTTAAGTAGATGTTGAATCAAAAACTTCTTACTAAATATAAAAGATCTTTAATTACTAAGAGAATATCATTAATTGATAATTTAATACTTTTTTACATAAAAATCAATTCTATTTCAAGTTATCATCAAATTATATAATAATATTGTATTTTTTTTTGGTAACTCATAAACTACTGAAATGAAGATGACAAAAATATCTTTTCATAAAGATATTTTATTAAAAAATATGATTTATTTATTTAGTCACACTTTAAATAAAAATAATATTTTTAAAACATATCAAAATCTAACTATACAATCTATCCTAGAAAAAAAAAATATTTTTATGAAAACAATTATAAAATCTTTATAATAATATCCACCTATATAAAAATATCAGTTCGTAAATAAAGTTAGAATTAAATTTAAATCATATCCTACTTTACCTATTGCGACCGCTACACCTACTCCTTAGATTATGTGTTACCCTAAAGTCTATTTTGTTCTTGGCGCCAAATATGCATGAGAATTGAGAAAGCGCCATGGGATAGAAATAGAATACAGTTTTGCGTGTTAAGTTATAGATATATGGATGTGCCAAAAAGTTCAGCATTAATACTTAATAATAATTAATAAACATTACCCACCATGAATAGGTAAACAAGTGCCACATCATCAAATTAAATAAACCATGGATCATTGCGTAAAATGGGCAAGAAGTTAGTTGATGCATGTTCAAACGTTACCCTAAATATATATATATACAAAGAATTATTTTGAAAGTCCATTATTATTTCTTGGTTATTTAGGTGGGGAAAGAGATTGACAGTGATGAATTAATTGTTTGTTCCTTAACAACTCATATGTTTTAATTTTCACTTTTGAAAACTGTATGTTTGAAATTTGAAACACAGGAAAAAGCGAAAACAATGTGGGTTTTTCTGAATTCTGATTAATCAACCACGCTTCTTGGTTCTTTTTTTTTTTTTTTCCAAAAGGTGGCAATGAAGTTGAAAGAAATCGTTCTACCTATTCTCTAATTAGGTATAAATATAAAGTCTTTGTATATAAAATAAATAATAATGCTAGGGAACCAAGATGGTTCAAACAAAAAATTAGCCAAACGTTTTTAGATAAATCTAAAATCTCTATGGGAATAGTGCTTATACTAGGTATTAGGATATTTCTTTTCTTTGTAAATTGGATGGTTCTGAATCTGTTATCTGATTTATCATGTTCTAGACATTTGAAGAGAGAAGGAGGGTGAAGAGACAGAAGCTAATTAAATCAGTTTCTATGATTCATGTTGCAATGATATCGAACGTATCTCTTCCTAATTTGAATGTGGTGAAACATTTAATAACTAATATTTTAAATCATAAATAAATAAAACTAATTATATTTATAATTAATTAAATTGTTCTATTTTTTACTAATTTAGAGTTGGTTTCATATATTTTTCCATAAAAGATTGGTTTTTCTATTTTGGTTTTTTTAAAGTCTTTTTTTTTTTACTGAGTTTTAATCTAGTAAAATTTAAAAGATTTTGATTTCATTCTGTAATAATTTTAAAGTTTTTTAAAAAATCACACATGAATCAATTTGTTCTCTAAAATTCAACGCGTCAATTTGTGAATTTATTTCTTCTGATTAATAATACTTCAGAAATAATAAAATCTAGAGTTACGTATACACCTGGCATTACAGTTACTGTTGGATATAATGTGAGCGTTAGAATTATTTCTAGTTAAGGCTTGACAATTTATTGTAATAAGTACGTTCTTTTTTCCTGTGGAAGAAGTTCATTATTCTGCACCTCATATTTGAAAGGTAGATTGTTGAAAATTCAACGGTGGCTAATTGATTTTTTATGTTTGCCGTAACATTCAATTTTTATTTTATTTTATTAACTTCCTCACTTTAAAAGAATATGATATTTTGATTATGTTTTTGTTTACTTAAATTATTGTTAGTCTAAAATCAACTTCGATTAGTTGATCGTAATGTTCACTCGTTCGTTTAATTAAATATTAAAAATTTAATGTCTTGTATATACAACAATTTATTAATTACTCAAATTAAGAGATACAATAAGAAACTAAAAAAAATTATTGTTAGTTTATTATTTTTTTTTCTTTTCTACCAACTTTGGGCTTCTTTTAATTTCATGATTTTTTCCTAACAAATATAATTCCATATTTCCGTTGCTATATGGGTTTGTTGGGGGGAAACATATGAAATTCGCTGTGTCATTCATTGGATGACCGATGATGCATTGGTTGGGTCCTCAAAATTTATTGCCATAAGATTTAAATTAAGATACCACGTGTGTATATATATAGTCTAATCTTATAGATTCTAAATTAAGAGTATCTTTAGGTTTAGGTAGCTAACACTTTTTTGTCAATAGAGCAATATTTTTTCAAAAACCTGTGTTAAATATCAAATTAGGCTTTAATGTTTAGTACTTTAGTAGTTTAGTTCATCCTATTTATATTATTTCTACGTTTTATTTTCGTTCTGTTGGTCAAAATTCAAATTTTCTTTAATTTCCAATTATATCTTTCCATTTTCAATCACTTCTTGATTAGTATTACAATATTACTAAAATAAGGATAAATTAGTTTTATAATTTATTTTAATTTATTACTAACTAAAATATAAAAATATTAATTTTTGTTTTTCTGTTTTTAATATTTTATTTATCTTATTCTATTTTCAAAACTAAATACAACCCTAATATAACATTTCCTACATGACTATCACCATCATTTCCAATGACAACATCAATAACAATTCACTACAAGAAAATAGAGTTATTTTGACACTTTATTTTTTAACACCATAATTAAATATCAAAATTAATATATATTTTTGACAAATATCACACTCATTTGTTAAAATTACTATTCAATTTTGACACTCATTTGTTTTCAATTTACTCTACTATTTTTTTCTTATTTGAGCTCTGTTAATTTTGACATCACACTGCTCTCAATTTAGGATTATACTACTCATTCTTTATCTTCAAAGTCTCAATTTATTCTTTAGTTTCAATATTACATCTCATTCTTTGTTAAAATTTTTTGTTGAGAATATTTTATAGTCAATAAGTGTCAAAATAAATAGTATTTTTGACAATTAATAAGTATCACAGAAAATATGTTCTCAAAATTTTCCAACAAATTATTTTTGACAGCCAATATTTATCAAAATAAAATTTAAATTTTTTTCACAATCGCTTATATGTTAAAAATACTATTTTTGACAAAATTTTTATTAACATATTTTCATAGTTAAAATAGTGTCAAATTTTATTTTTTTGATAAATTTTAATTTTTTTTACACATTATAACCCTAAAAAATAATCTATATTGTTGTAGTGAATTAGAGGTGTTAAAACGAATAAAAATTACTGGGTTAACCAACCAAATTCATCAAAAAGATGAATCAACTGAAATTTAAAATTTGCCAAGTTTGTACGACCAAATTATATATTTTGGCAGGATGGGATGAACCAGGCCAAGATTTTGTTTTTTGAAAAAAAAAAATAATTGAATTAATTTTTAAAATGATTTATTGGAGGAGAAAAAGACGATGATAATAAAAAAAAAACATAAAAAAGGAAGGATGAGAAAAGGGATAAAAGGAGAAAATTTTTTAATTTTAATAAAAAATTATAAATAAGACAAAAATAAAATGTTAAAAATAAAAATAAAATGTTAAAAACAAAAATAAGATAGATTAAACATTAAACATTAAGGACTAATTTTTTCCTTGTTAACGTATAATCAAGATTAATAAATTAAAGAGCATAAAATATAATAATTTTCTGTTAATTTCTCAATAAGTTTTAATTTATGTATTGTGTAATATAAATACAAATTATAATACATACAAAAAAAATTAATAAAAAAAATCCTACCTTAAGCTAAAAGTTACTTATTCCAACGCCTGCTAGCTAGTCAAGAATATTTGGTATAATCGAAATAGGTTAATAATTTAACAAGTCACTTCACTGTTTTATTATCAAACCTTTTCAATTTCAATTTGGTATTTGTTATTCCATTTAACAAGCCATTAGCCATCGCTGATCAATGTAAGTAACTAGAGAAATTTATACTGTGCCTATAATTTTTGTGTCTAAATTATCTAAATATAAGTGTCAATAGATAGAATTCATTATTTTTTATAAAAGTTAAAACATATGCATTTTGTAGGCTCCATAAAACATACGAAATAATTATTACTAATTTCTTTTTTCTTTCTTTTTTTATTAAAAAAAAGAATAATTGAAAATGCAGTGTCATGAAAATTGAAGTTAGACAATAAACATTGATCTCTCTTTTCTTTTTCCTCATAACTTCATGGGTGAGTTGACTTTGACCGTATAAACCAAAAACACCCAAAGAAAGAAATAGTACGCCCCAAGAAGCCAAGAGATACTAAAAAACATAAAATGCGTTGATAACAAATTAATTAATTAATTAATTAATTAGCTAGTAAAGCTCTCAAGTCTCATCATAAATGCCAAAGTTGAATACTCATAATATTCACAAAAGTGGTCCTGAACTCGAAACAACCAAGTGTTCGATCCTTGACTTCATTCGTTATATAAAATTATTTATAATTTCTACATTTTTCCCCTTCAATTTTTTTTTCAAAAATTAGGAGTAAAATTTAAACTCAAAATTTTTAAGTGTAAAAAAAAAATTATATCATTTGAATTATAGTTTGTTAATTTTTTTCTCCTTTTTATTAATAAGCAAGCATTTTCTGTTTGTATAACCTATTATTATTATTAAATACTTTCATATCTATTGTTTTAGATCTTAATGAAAACTTGAACAAAAGTTTTGTAAATGAAGAAGAGGCAAATATAGACCAATATATAACAATGGTTTAAGTTTAAGAAAGACTTTTATACGAAAAGTACGTTATATATATATATATATATATATAACTTAAATTTTTAAGGAAAAAATAGTAAGACACACGTGTTAGAATTTTTTTAGAATTCTTTAACCCAAAAATTATTCATGTTAAATCATTAAAAAATAAAATATTTGAATACAGAAGCGTACTTGATGAGTTTGAATCTTGTAATTCTTTCGATCTTTCTCAACCAAAGTCTTCTATATTCTTAGGTGGTTGAATTGCAACTTCTCTGATGAAAAAAGAGTTGCTGAGGCGGCTTTGGTATGTTGGGGACCGAAACCCTGAAAGCACTATTTATATTTGAGCATGACACCCATTAAACCCTAAAGCTCAAATAAAATAGTATCTAAAGTCTAAAAGATAATATATCTAAAATTCAAAAGATAATTTATCTAAAGAATAAAAGATAATATCTGATTTTATTCTCATTTAATTCCAAATTAAAAGTAATTATAACTTATTCAATTTAGCATTTATAACAATAAATGAGATCACCATTATATAAGTCATTTAATTTGAAATAGCATAATTTGTGATTATAATTAATATATATATTGCCCACAAACAAATTAGAAAATTAAATAATTTCCTAATAATCTCCCACTTTGGCTATACATATATTCTTTATTGACATAATCACATCTTATAAACTTTATGCGCGCATCTAAATGCTATTTCCCTTATTACTTTAACAATCTGGTCGTCCGTCTCATATATTAGATATGAAATCACCGCAGCTTTTATCACATTAATGTCGTGACTAAACCACGACAATCACCATCCTAATATACTTAACAACATAGATCAAATTTGGATGAGTAATATAGAAATTACATGCCAAGTGATCTCATGCGTGTCTATTTCCAGCTGGTCCAACTTTAAAACTTTATTGAGATCAAACGCAAAACAAATATTGAAAAATGAACATTTCACACAACATGAAATAAACCATCAACTTAATTCTGCAGAAAAAATAACTCGATATCTATCATAGGACATATAGCATAAAATAAACTCCCACTAAATCAAAGCATCACAAATATTGACACTCGTTCGAGCAGTGTGCTCATAAAAGACTTTAGGGAATAATTCCTTAGTTAATGAGCCCGCTAGCATATACTCTGTTCCTATATGTCCTATGGAAATTTGTTTTTTCTTAAACTTTCTCCTTGACAACTAAGAACTTGATATCTGTATGCTTCGATTTTGTCAAGCTCTTATTGTTGTTGGAGTATAGTACTACTAACTTATTGTCACAAAATATCTTTAGTGACCTTTCAATGTCATCTACTATATGAAACTCGGTGACAAAGTTTCGCAATCATATGCCATGAAATAAGAATTGGAGTACCTAATGATCTCCAAATTTTTTTATCACCGATAAGTAAGCATGTAATCCTTGTTCTCTTTAGATAACGCATTACGCGTTTAACAGCTATCCAATGATCTATGCCTGGATTGCTCAAGTATCTACCCAACACTCCCACTGTAAATGATAAATCAGGATGTGCGCAGACTTGAGCATACATTAAATTTTCTAGTGCTGATGTTTAAGGTTTATCATGCATTGATGTCTTTTCAAGATAATTCTGGGACATTCCTTGAGACTAAACTTGTCTCCTTTAGCTACGAGTGTGTCCATTGGTCTACAACTTTCCATGACATATCTACTTAAAATCTTTTTTGATAAAATTTTTTTGTGATAATCCAAGAATACCTTGAGAGTGATTTCTAAGTATCTCGATTCCTAATACAAAAGAGGCACCATCAAGATCATTCATTTCAAATTTGTTCGATAGAAATTTCTTAGTTTCATGCAAGAAGCCTATATCGTTACTGACAAGTAGAATGTCATCAACATATAAGACAAAAAATATATATGTATTTACTCCCACTAAACTTGTGGTATACACATTTATCTATAATATTTACCTCAAAACCATATGAAGTAATGACTTGATTAAACTTGTGATACCATTGATAGGAGGCTTGTTTGAGACCATATATGGATTTTCACCTTTTTCTGTTGGATCTCTTTAATGACACTTCTTAAGGTTGTTGAGCTTGCGGTATGGGTTGGAATTGAGGAAGATTCTCATTATTTTTCTATACTGTAACAGTATCTTGAGCAACAATAATATTCTCATTGTTCTCCTATACTGTAATTGAATCTACAGTAGGATTCTCATTGTGCTCTTGTACTATAAATATATCTTGAACAATAATAGGCACAAGGACCTAATCATTGTCAGTTACAGAATCCTCATCAAAAGCAACATTTCTAATATTTTCTTCCTCCCAAACTCAACATCCTCAAAAAATCTTGCATTTTCTGTTTCAAAAATAGACCTGATGCAGGATTGTAAAACATATACCTCCGTGAACGCTCAGCATAACCAACAAAGTAGCAACTAGTTATCCTTGAATCCAATTTTCTTTTATGCGGCCTATAAGGTCGCGCCTCAGTTGGACATTCCCAAATATACAAATTTTTTATACTGAGCCTTTTTCCAATCCAAATTTCATAAGGAATTTTGTTAATTGCTAAACTGCTTTGTTTGTCACCCTATTAAGGATGTACACTGTAGTCTTTAAGACTTCTCTCCAAAGTGATTCAGGCAAGAAAAAAGGATTAATTATACTTCTCACCATGTTCTTAAGAGTTCGATTCCTTCACTCTGCAACACCATTCATGCTAGGTTTGCCCGACATAGTGTATTGCGAAATAATACCATACTCCTCTAGGAAAAGAACAAAAGGCTCGGAACGTTGCTCACTTGAACTGTCAAATCTTCCGTAGTATTCACCACTACTATCAGATTTGACAGCTTTAATTTTCTTTCCAAGTTGAAGTTCAACTTCAACTTTGAAAGACTTGAAAACATCCAAGGTTTGGAACTCTTCATGAACTAAATATAGATACGCGTAATAAGAATAACCATCTATGAACATAATAAAGTACTGTTGTCCATTCCAAGAGACAGTAGAGAATTGGCTACATATATTCGTATGTATTGGTTTTAAGACCTCTTTAACTCTCTCGGCACCTAATTTCTTTTCGTTTGTCATTTTTTCCTTTATGCACGCAATGCAGACTTCAAAGTCTGCCAAATTTAGGGGTCTAAGAATTTCATCCAACACGAGCCTCTGATTCTCTATTTAGAGATGTGACCTAGGCGTTTGTGCCATAATGATGCCGAATTCTCATTTAGTTTTTGTTTTGTACCTGTTTGCAATATTTCATTATTATAGGAATTCAAATCAAGCCCGTATAGATTATCCACCAAATGATCAGAGCAAATATTATTCGAATTATAAAAGAGACTGACTGTATTATTTTCAAACGAACAAAAATAACCTGATTTGTCCAAACGAAAAATAGAAACCAAATTCCGTCTAAATGACGGTACATAAAATGTATCTAGTAAATCCAAATAAAATCCATTCGTGGAACATAATCTAAAGGTTCCTATAGCATCTACTACAACTATATTGCCGTCTGCCACATAGATGTATTTTTCAACATCACTTGGCGATCGGCTCCACAGGCAATCTCTTTTTTACACGCCAAGTAGCATATTTGGTACAATCTTTTTTCATGTGTCCCATCTTCTTACAGAAGAAACAGGTTGAAACTCGATCCTGTTTCTTAGTCTTTTTCTGCTGAGAAGGCACATCTACAGTAGTACCACGCTTTCTTTTATACTGAGAAGCAGGGGTATGCATGGCCTGACCCGACCCGACCCGAAGATCCGACACAGTCCCGGGGGCTAATTTTGTGTGATTTCACCGAGTCTAGGGTCGGGTAAGGGTCTCAAAAATAGACTCGATCATTATTTCGGGTCGGGGTTGGGTCATGGCTCGGGCCACCTGAAATCGGCTCGGTGGCCCGGTCATCATACACAATTAATATTTTCTATATTAGTGATGGATGATGGCTATTCTTATGTGAAATTTAAGTATTGTAAATCTTAATATTTTGTGTTATTAGTTATTATAAGGCTATAAGTTAATGTTTTGTGTTTAAAATGCATAAGATTTTAGACTAATTAATGCATAATATATTGTGTTATTTGTATTGATTTAAATATTTGGTGTTATTAGACAATATTAGTATTGATTATGGTTATACTTTAATTTTAGAGAAGAGTTTGTTCTTGTTATATTTTTCTAAGTGAATTTTACCATGTCAAATAATGGTTGGAGTCTTAGAAATTTGGATATTTTTACATGCTAGTTTATAAGAAGGTATTAAGGTAGTGTAATGTTAACGGTCCGATTTTCACCCGATTTTTATCCGGTATAATCATGGCCCAAAAGTGTATATGTTTCATCGGGTCTAGGTCGGGTTCGGGTCTAATAAATAGGTCCGATATATATTTCGGGTTGGGTCTGGGTCACATCAAATCCGGTTTGACTCGGTCCATGCACACCCTACTGAGAAGATGAAGTTATGTGAGCACTTTCAGTCTTATTTTGTTGTAGCATCTCTTCTTCTTGCACACAGTGAGATATATGCTCATTTAAAAATCAAGTGTCCTTCAAAGTGTTATAACTCACTTTAAATTGCCCAAAGTGTGCAAGAAGGGAGATCAAAATGAAATACACAAGTAAGCCTTCAGACAACTCTAAATTTAGTGCTTTCAATTTTGAAGTAAGATGAGACATTTCCATAATGTACTCCCTTATGTTCCCTTTACTTTTATATCTCATGAAGACAAACTTGCTCAAAAATATACTTGCCTCCACCTTTTATTCTTAGCAACAAATTTTTTAACATCTTTTAAGAATTGTTTGGCATCTTTATCCTCAATAATTGAGCACCAAAATACCTCAGGAATTGAGTACTTCATGATCATAATGCTCATTCAATTGGATATCTCCCATTTCTCTATTTTAACCTCATTGAGATTTTCTGAAATGGAAGTGGATTTCTCCTTTCGAAGAACTACATCAAGATCCATACAGCCAATGACAATTTTCACAGTATTCTTTCAAACCTTAAAATTCGAACCATTCAACATAGGAATACTGCTAATTTGTGCAGAAATATTGGTAGTTGAAGCCAAAGTTTCTTTATTAGAATAAAAAATATGCAGTAAACATTAGTTAAATAATAGAAAAAAATCATATTGAGATATCTAGAACAACATTAATTTTTAATTTTTGGATAGAAAAATTAACTGTAAGTGATATTCTCATTGCAGTAATCAAATATTGTCAAAATTTCTGTCACACATTAAACCTTTGTTTGGACCGACTGAATGCGCACATGAAAACTTAAACTTCACAACCTATTTATTACTGCATATATTTTCTATTAATTGGCCAAATAATAACATTCCTTTGGGCCGATTATTGATCGCATAATTAATAAAAAATAAATCAAAAGTGTGCAATGCTTATTATTTGGCCAAACAATAAACTTTCTTTGGGCCGATTATTGTCCGCATAAATAATAAGTATTACTTTATTCTTAATTAGCTACCCAAACATGTATTTACCATCAATATGTGTATGTAATTGGCCAAATATAGATCTTTTTTTGGGCTGACCAATATTCACATAAATTACATATCAACATATTCCTAATGTTTTAAATAAATCAATTTTGCATAAAAAATGCTACTTTGGCAGCATAATATTCAATCAATTTATTCCAAAACCAAATCTTTATAAAATAGGTGGTTAAAATAATCCAAATTGTTACTAATTTTCTTATGTAATAATTAGAAAAATATTTAAGTCGCAAAAGGAATTAAATGTTAATGGTGTCTTTTCAAACCTTTAAAAAAAGATATAATTATAACTGTTCAACAAATTCATATGCCAAAAACTTTTTTTGATCCATTAAAATTAGAATCAATCATTATGATTCAATCCACGTAAAATAAAAAAAATAATAAATTTGCCAAAAAAATAAATCCATATAAAATGGTATATAAAAAAAATAGACAAACGAAGACCTTTTTTTTTTAAAAATTATCTGGATCATATTCATAGATTAAATCACAGTACATAAAAAAAACTTTATGATAAATATGTTAAATCTATGGATATGCATGTCCATGATTAAGAAATTAATTAAATTTTTTAAATTTTATTAACATGTGCTACACAATCCAAAAACAGCACATATTTAGATCTAATTTTATAGACTCAAATTAAGATTTAAATTGAAATAAAATAAATTTACAATTTCTTAATGATTTAATCATAGATGGCTCTGATACCATTTATTAAAATTTTTTCAGAATTCTTTAACCCAAAGATTATCCATATTAAATTATTAAAAAATAAAATACTTGAATGCGGAGGCATACTTGAATTCATAAACATGAATCATGATAGGAAGAGTTTGGATCTTGTGGTTCTTTCGATCTTTCTCAACCAAAACCTTCTGTATTCCTAGGCGGCTGAATTGCAACTTCTCTGATGGGAAAAGAGTTGTTGAGGCGGCTTTGGTATGTTGGGGACCGAAACTCTAAAGGTACTATTTATATTTGAGCATAACACTTATTAAACCCTAAAATCCAAATAAAATAGTATCCAAAGTCCAAAAGATAATATATTTAAAATCCAAAAGATAATTATCTAAAGAACAAAAGATAATATCTTGTTTATTCTCATTCAATTCCAAATAAAAAGTAATTATGACTTATTCAATTTAGCATTTATAACAATAAATGAAATCATCATTATATAAATCATTTAATTTAAAATAACATAATTTGTGATTATAATTAATATATGTATTATCCACAAACAAATTAAAAAAATAAATAATTTTTTAACAACACAAAAATATAATTAGAAGATTCAGTGAGCAAAATTATTACGTATTTCATTAATTGTTTTTACCAAATCAAAGTTTGAAGTAGCCTCTTAAGTTTGTCATAATAGTTTAGTTTCTTCAAATGTTCCCCTGGTTATTTAAAGTTGGTACCTATCTCTCTTAAACAAAATAAAATGGTATAATATAAAATCAATTTAGATAGTCAAATAATTTATTTATTTATTTGTTTAATAGATAAATATTAAAAATACGAATTCTATTATATATATATATATAATAATTTATTATTAATTAATAATAAATTCTTAAATAAAATCCATAAATTATGACTTTTTTATTTCTATAACTTTGTTATTTAAGGTTGTATTTGTTTTTGAAAAAAAGACCAGACAAGATATTGAAAATAAGACATAAAAAATAGAGATATAAAATTTTGTGTTCTTGTATTCTGTTTAATGATAAACTATAATAAATTATAAAATCTAATTTATTCTCATTTTTTTCATTTAAAAAATTTGAGACAAAAAATATAATAATAAAAAATAGGTTTAATTACTCTATTGGTCCCTATAGTTTCACCAAATTTTTAATTAGGTTCCTATACTTTTTTTCTTTTTAATAATTGGGTCGCTAAATATATTTTTTATTAGTATTTTTGTATATTTTTTATTAAAATGAATAAAAAATACACTAATTTAATATTTTTAAATATAATATCTTTATTCATATTTCACCTGTTAAATATAATTTTATATCTCTATATCTTTATCTCAATATCCTATTGCTAAAAATAAACGCATCCTAAGTTTGGAATCTTCTTGAAGGGTTCGTTACGTTCTAGACAGTAGAAGCATGCAGTTCACCTTTTTTTCCCCTTTATATATAACATTAAAATAATATGCACAACGTTATGTTACTATATATATAATACAGTTTTTTCTGTTAATCACTAATAATAATTGTTGTTAACGTGAAATATTAACTTGCATATATTTAAATAAATTACTCCTTAAAATGAAGTATAAATAATTTTTAAATAAATTAAAAAATCTTAAAATAATTTTTAAAAATTTTAAAAATTCTAAAATAATTTTTAAAATTATTTATATATAAATGTTTTTAAATTAATAAATTTTAAACAT
>NC_029780.3:3293208-3301766 GCF_000817695.3 Arachis duranensis
TATCCGCGATGGGTAACGGATACCCGATATCTACCAGATATTCATTTTCTGCGGATATCCTCACGGATCTTCCTTAAAAAAAATAAAAATAGAGAACTCAGATTTCAGAAACAATGCACATTAACAATTCTTTCATAACAACGGAGATTAACAATTTTGATTTTAGAACAATTTTAAAGATCTCAGATCTGTACAATGCAGATTTTGTAACAATGCATATTAACAATACATGTTTCAGAATAATTTAAAAAATTTCATATCTATGCAATGCAGATTTCATAACAATGTAGATTAACAATAGATTTAAAAAAAATAAAACACACATATCTGTCGATGACGAGGCACGTGTAGTCAGCAGCGACGGGGAGCAGATCAGGAAATGGAGTAGACGGCGATAGGAAATCGGCGATGCTATATAGCAACGCGCAAATCTGTGGTGGAGACGACGACGGGCAGATTTGTGGCACTGACGGTCTGACAAGGAAGAGGAGGAGATATGGCGCGTGAGGAAGAGCTCTGACGACATTGTCTGCAAGATGGAGAGAATTTGACAACGACGAGGATGCTAGATGCTGCAATGATGATTAGGCGACAACGCGGCAAGCAATTCAATGACAAAGGAGCAGAACTTGATGAGAAAAGGGGAAAATGGGAAGGCGGAAGGTGAGACGACCTCGCCGATGGAGGAGGAGCTCGCCAACGAGTCTAGGAAGTGAGTAATGGAGGTGGCAGCAGTGATGAGGAGAGGATTTGAGAGCGAGGCTCGTGCAAAGGGCGTGTGAGTGAAATCAGAAATTGGGAACGGGGTTTGTTAAATATATATATATATATACTGGTGATATTTTGGTAAATTGATATTTATGGATATTAAACGAGTATCCACGGGACGGGTATCTCTACCCCTGCCCCAGTTTCTCATCCCGCGAGGAGAAATCAGCCCTCAAACTTATCCCCTGGCAAGTAAATTTCTGCAAATACCTGCCCCATCAGAAAAAATTATCATCGCTAGAACTTACATGCAATGCAAACTAATGTAGACGATTTACAAAATTCTAACGTGAACCTCTTAATATATACTTTGCAACACTTGATGTGGAGGATATCATTAGCACTCTGCCAATCATTGCTAAGAAAACATACTGATGCATAACTAACTACTATGCATTGAAAGTTGGTTATGCTACTTTTGTCGTACTATTTCTATTACTAAGTGTTGAAGTTAGTTAGTGGTTGTAACCAAATATTTAAGAGACGAACTTAACTAAAGGCACAAGTCAAATAGAGTTAGTTTACTAAAGTTAGATGGCAGTTACTTAACCATGTATATAAACTGAATTTTATGGCTTAGTTCAATGGGATTCTTCATTTTTTCATAATCTCATTTTCTGATTTTTGTTGGCTTCAGATATTTTCTCTCAACTCCTCTCACTCATTTCACACAACTCTACATTTAGAGCATGAGTTTTTACATGGTGCAGTGAGTGCAGAGATTGGGAATTTTAGAGCGATTCAAATCAGTAAAGATTGTGAGAATTGGCTTTCTAGTGTGAAGGCTCATCAAAGGAAGCCAAGATACCGGGAGATCGATGAATCCAGATCAAGGTTCAAATTCGAGTTTTTCTGCCAATCATTTTCAAGCTTTTGCTCAGATGATGAAGCAATTTTTAACATTTGAAGCTCAGGTGAATAGATCTAACATGAATCTGACTCACAATCCTTCAAGCTATTTTTTCTTGCATGCAAGTGAAAATCCAAGTATCACACTCTTGCCTTCTCTTCTCACTACTTCAAACTATCATGCCTGGGCCCAACTTGGATTTTCCAAAAATTGAAGAACAAATGCAAGTTCGTTGATGGTTCCTTACCAACACTGGATGAGAATGATCCAATATTTGGGGGTAGGGAGAGAAATAAAACCACCGTTATCTCATGGTTACATGCCTCAATCAATCCTAAAGTTTTACATAGTGTGTTATGGTGTAACGACACAAGCGAATTGTGGAGAGATTTTCGGCATCAATTCTAAGAAGGTGACTTGTTCAAAATTGGAGAATTAAAGGAGGAGCTGTTTGGTTTGAGACAAGGAGACCTCACCATTACAGCTTGCTTCACAAGACTTAAAGTAATTTGAGAAGAATTGGATGAATTTATGTAATAGTCCAGACCACCCGCTAGCACGATATTGTCCACTTTGGCACACAAGGCCTCACGGTTTTGTCTTTGACAATAGGGATGATAGCCGAAGCTCACCACACTCACTCGTCAAAATGCGTCTTGCTAGGGAGAGGTATCCACACTCTTATAAGCATGCTTCGTTCCCCTCCCCAACCGATGTGGGACCTTACACATTGATTGGGGAGGGAAACGAAGCATGCCTGATAAGGGTGTGGATACCTCTCTCTAGCATGACCCGTTTTGATGAGTGAGTGTAGGGGGCTTCGGCTATCATCCCTATCGTCAAAGACAAAACCGTGAGTCCTTATGTGCCAAAGCGGACAATATCGTGCTAGCGGGTGGTCTGGACTGTTACAGATGGTATCAGAGGCGGAGCCCGGATCGATGTGCCAGCGAGGGCTCTGGGCTCCCTTAGGGGGGTGGATTGTAAGGTCCCACATCGGTTGGGGAAGGGAACGAAGCATGTCTTATAAGGGTGTGGATACCTCTCCCTAGTATGACGCATTTTGATGAGTGAGTGTGGGGACTTCAGCTAGCATCTGTAACAGCCCAGACCACCCGCTAGCACGATATTGTCCGCTTTGGTACACAAAGTCTCACGGTTTTATCTTTGACGATAGGGATGATAACTGAAATCCCCACACTCACTCGTTAAAATGCGTCATGCCAGGGAGATGTATCCACACCCTTATAAGGCATACTTCTTTCCATTCCCCAACCGATGTGGGACCTTACAATCCACCCCCCTTAAGGAGCCCAACGCCCTTGTTGGCACATCGATTCGGGCTCCGGCTCTGATACCATCTGTAATAGCCCAGACTACCCGCTAGTACGATATTGTCCGCTTTGGTACATAAAGGCCTCACGGTTTTGTCTTTGACAATAGGGATGATAATCGAAGTCCCCCACACTCACTCGACAAAACGTGTCATGCTAGGGAGATGTATCCACACCCTTATAAGGCATGCTTCGTTTCCCTCGCCAACCGATGTGGGACCTTACAAATAACAATGAACTCGGCAACACTTCTCCCACGGGTGATAATGGCATCAACATCGATGGCTTGTTCTTATACAAATAGAAAGAGGCACTAATTGCTCTATTTCAACAGCACAATCAACAACTTGCTCATAGTGAAAATTTGGCATCGCCAATACTTGTTCCTTTCGCAGATATCTTTCAAATACTCTCAACTACAAATTATACATTGAAAAATAATTATTGGATCCTAGACTCAGATGCTACTGCACAAGTGTCTTCCTCACTAAAACTATTTCATTCTTACCACCGTATTAATTCCGTGATAATTAAGATGCCAAATGGTTCAAAAACTATTGCAACTATTTGTGGAACAGTCATTTTTTCAACCAAATTGTGTTTGACAAATATGCATCAATATATTTTCTCAACAGTGATTCGCTGAGTGCTATGCTATCCTCTACACTTGAAGAAAAAATGGTTTGACAAATTCAAGTGTTCTATTCATATTTCTTAGAAAGATTTGGGATTCAATAATTTTAATATTGCACAAAATAGACTTATAGCTAAAGTTATTTGTGTTATCACAGTTAGCAATTATGTTAAGAAAAAAAATATTTTTTCACTTAGGAATATTTTTTTAAATTTATTTGGTGTCAATATCTTAGGAGTTTAGGTTAATGATGTCATAGATTTAATGATGTTTTACTGTTAATATAATTATATTTTACAATATATTTTATTATTTTTTGTATTATTTATTTATTATATATTTTTAATAATATTTTATTATTCTAACTAATAAAAATATTTAAGACGTTGATTTTTCAAAAAGATTAAAAATATTTGAAGAAATTATTTTAGAATTTAAAAAAATTTCAGGGACTATTTTGATATTTTTTAAAGTTTTTGCGGATTATTTTGTACTTCATCACATCGACTAATTTATCGAGCTCGCACATGTAAATATTTAACAGAAATAAATATTGTATTATCTAACAGAAATAAATATTGGGTCGAAATTATTTTATATATTTTAAAATTTGATGGACTAAAATATCTAAATTTAAAAATTTTAAAAACTAATTTAAGTAAATATTCATTCATATATTTATTATTTAATTTATTTTTAATATATATTTTATATTTTAATATATATTATATATTAATAATTGATTTAATAGCTAAACTTTGGTATATAGGTAACATGCATGATCGATAATTATTTAACAATTATATGTATATAGAGAAATTAAACCATCCGAATCTTTAATCACTTCCATTTATTTTGCCAGACCGACCAGAAATTGATTCAGATTGTGAATATATAATATATTAATCTCTAGAGTTTAAAAATAAAAATAGTTTTTCTTAGAAAGACTGTTTATGTTCGTTTATAAAGATTTCAGTTAAAATAAAACAAAATTTTAGTTGAATTATTATTGATAATAAGATTTGAATGGTATAGTCAAGTCAATGCAAGGAAAAGAAAAAAATGTATAATATTTTTTATTAATATTAATTAATATTTTAGTTAATATATATTTTATTTTATACTATTAATATTTAATATTTAGAATATAAAATATTAATTAAATATTAATAAATAAAAATATAAATTTTATTAATAGTGTAAAGTAAAATTTCAATGGAACATAAATAATTAAAAATATAGTTTTACTATTGTGTTTTTTCGTTATTATTTCGTCATCATTTATGAAACGCAAATGTTAATTGCCGTGCAAAGAAGATATTATTTGACTGAAACTACACAAAGAAAAGTTGATTTGAGATATTTTCTGCTTGCTTGGCGTTATTATTTCTAGCTGGTAGCGAAATGCTAGACGCTAAGAGAAAAATTATGTACAAACTAAAGCATCAATATAAATGCTTTTAGATGTTAGATGTGTAATTTTTAGATTTGAATTTTCAATTTTTGATTTTTCAAATGTGTATGTTTTTTCGTATTAAATTTTTATGAAAAATAATTTAATTTTTTTAATTAAGGGAGCTTAAAGTTCAGAGAAAAACAAATTTTAAAAAATAATTGATTGAGATACAAGAAAGTACATTAAAAAATACATGACAATTAAAAGTTAAAATATGACCATAATAAACTATTTTATTTGCACAAGAATTTGTTTTTTGAAAATAGTGTCACTTTTTTATTTTACATATTAGGGAGGAGCTAGTGTATAATTAAGTTATGAGTGCCTATGGTGCTTCACGAAGATGTGACGACTGGACTGAAGAAATTGGACGGACCGATTTGAGCACGGTAATCAGACGGTCCGTTTTCGTGGCTGGGAGGGAACACAAATCGGACGGTCCGATTTGTGCCCCTAGCCAGGTGTCACGCATGCAAGTGTCCCCCCCACCCCTTGTAGCAACACTTTTGGTGATTGCTGAACGCCCCCATCTCATTCTCTTTCACTTTCAGCAACACAAACTTTCTTCTTCTCCAACCCCACTAGTAGCTTCTCCATGGCCCTCCACCAACAGCTTTTCCATGGCCCTCCATTGATGAAGTTTTAAATAAAAAAAATTGGACCACTCTCTAACAATACCTAGAAGAAGAAGAAGAATAAAAGATGTTAATCGTCCGGAGCTCTACATTGCTAATTATCTTGATCATCCTAACTATGTAAGTTTTTATTGTAGAATACTTTATTTTAAGTAAAATAATTATTATTATTAAGTTAGAGATTAGTAAATTATTACGATGATAATGTTAGAAATTAGTTAATAATAGTGTGTCTGAGTATTTTAATCTGATTAAAATAATTTTAGGAATTAATAATGTTAGATTATTATAATGATACAGAAATTAGAGATTAGTGTAATAACGTTATTTAGAAAAAAAGATTATGACATTATAATAAATTAATAAATTAGTTATTGTTATTAACAAAATAATTAAAATAATGATAATAATAATAATACTGTTATTAAAAATGGAGATATAATAATTTTTGTCCTAATAATATTTGTTTAGGATTAAACGTTCGTAGGATAGTAAAATAATTACTATGATTTAAAAATTATTAAATTAATTATTTTTGTTATAAGTATAACATAAATATCTAATAAAGGATTAATGATTGATTTATTGTTGTATGTATGTTGTTAGAACATAATTGAATAGTTACTTGAATATTAGTATATAATATGATAGTTATTTTTTTAACAGTATTGTTATTATTATTATTTTTATTGGTTGTGGTTGTGGATACGTTTAACTGGTTATTTGGTAATGAAACTTTGATTTGATCAATTTAATTTGATAATTAATTAATATTATGTTTGTGTTTAGGGTTCTCGAATGTTGCAATGTGACCACTACATGCCGTCGGATCGGTACAATTCAATAGTGGAGGGGTATTTACGGGATACCGACTTTTATCATGTTTCACATATTGGAGTTGTCCAATGTCAGTCGGCATTGGTTAATGCTCTGGTCGAGAGATGGCACCCTGAGACGCACACGTTCCACTTTCCGGTTGGTGAGTGTGCCGTGACACTGGAGGATGTGGCGTTAATTCTTGGTCTTCCAATGAATGATTTGCCAGTTACGGGACCGACACTAAGCAGTTATGAGGCTTTAGAGGCTGAATGCTTGGATCAGTTTGGTGTTGCACCTATGAAGGCAGATTGCAGGGGAAGTTTCATTAAGTTAGTTTGGTTTTGAGCATTGAAAAATCGATTAGTGTTGGTTGATGAGGTCCAAATTCAGAGGTATGTGAAGTGCCATATAATGTTATTGTTTGGGACCGTTATGTTTGGAGATAAGTCTGCAGCAGGGGTGCACTGGAAGTTTCTGCCGTTACTCCGTAACTTTGGCGGGATCATACAGTTCAGTTGGGGATCGGCCTGCCTGACACACCTGTATAGATCGTTGTGTAGAGCAACTCGTGTCAACTGTAAGGAGATTGATAGTCCGCTGACACTGTTGCTTGCCTGGGCATGGATCCGTCTACCATTTATTGCGCCGATTCCAAGCAATCCTCAAATCTTTCCGATTGCAAATAGGTAAATTTAATTACTATACGCTTTGACTTAGTGTATTTAACATTTTATTGATAAATGTAAGTTAACGAATCGCTTGATGTCAGGTGGCATAACTGGGAACGTGAGAATAGGCCTTACAGATATCGTACCCTTGATCACTATAGGAGAGATCTGGATGTTCTGCAAGAATGACATGTTTGTTGTAATAAATAAGTAGTTCTTTTCGTTTACTCGTGTTATTATTCCGTGTGTAATCCTCGGTTACTTGTATAATGTGTGTAGTTTGTTTGGGAGCCTTATGCAATTGGAAGGACCGATCCGGACGTGATTCCTCCTGACATCCGTCAGCATTCTGCTATTTGGAGTGCCACAGTTCCACTTATATCTTTTGAATGTATTAAGTGGCATGCATCTGATAGACTGAGGAGGCAATTTCGTTTGGCTCAGGGGGTTCCTGATCAGGAGCAAGACCTAGGTGAAGCACATGGCGAAGTTCTGACAGGTCCGAAGAATCAAGATTGGCTTGCAACCAACAAACAACCCTTGTATTTTCCATACAAATGAGTTCCATCTACCTGCACTATTGGCTTGCAATGTCTGAAGGCTCTAATACAAGGGTAATAACTCCAGAAGACTCATTGAAGTACACGAATATTAGGAACCAAGTCATCTCCCTGATACGCAGGCATTGTTTGAAAATGAACAACTGCGGATGGCTCCTTGTGCAACATGGCCTCAAACCATATCGGCAAGGCTTCGTACGAAACTTCCCACCCTCTGAAAATTGACTCCACTGCCTTCTGTTTTGCCAACCATGCTTTGCGATAACTAATGGTGTAGTTAAACTTTGACTGTACTTCCGCAATCACTGATTTCACCCTTATAGACGAGTCAACTTCTACCAATGGCTTTATTGCTTCTGCAACTGTGTTGGAATCTAGCTTCGAATGATCTTGAGAAATGGTGGCCCAAGTACAGGTGTGACTACCATTGTACCTCCTTATCTCCCAACAGAATTTTCTGGACATTTTGCTCACCCTGATAAGCTAATCACATCCTGCACCATACTGGGTGCATTTAGCATGGAATGTCGTGGGTTCTGACTCATGCACCCGATAATCTACACCTCTGCGGATTGTATAATCTTTCATCGCCTTAATTACTGCCTCCCTAGAATTGAATTCCATTCCCACGGTAAATTCACCCATCCGGCAGAAAGGGAAGCTTTGCTGCAATCACATCACAAATTTTACAGTTGTCAGCAATAATAATCTAATAAATTAATGCCGTGTCCGGTCGGACAGAGCGGTCCGGTACAGATGTCTGGTTCGTCCGAACTGGCGGGTCCGCACGAACCGGCCGCTCAAGACAAAGCGACCGGTTCGGTCGAACGGTCC
>NC_029780.3:3301788-3307128 GCF_000817695.3 Arachis duranensis
ACCTATCGGCCTGGTCTCACCAGTCGGTCCGGTTGAACCAGCCAGTCCGGTTTAACCAACCGATTCGGTTGAACCGGTCAATCGGTCGAACGGGTCATTCCGGTCTCCTTTTTTAAACACGGACGAAAAACAGTACATTTCTCAGCCTACATGCCCACTTCATAATTCAACGTTAAAGAATTACTAATTACATGCTATATTTTACTAATTACCATTGTCTTAACTATTTCTCCTAAACTCAAAACCCATGTACAAATCATACTTTCACAAATCTTAATTTAAATTAATGGCGCACCTGCATTTACATATTGAGGAAACTCCGGTGCATGCATGGCCTCCAAATCCAACGACCGCATGAAACTCGGCTCCACAAACGGCTGCTGATTTGCTAGTGCATTTGCCACATCCGCCACATCTGCCACCATAGCCTCGTCAGCTTGATCTTCATCTACACCCGGATCAATAACCTCATAGTTATTTTCAAAGTCTTCTTCACTATCACTGTTGTAATCCTCCAATTCAATATCTCGGTCCGCTGCAGATTGCTCGAGCTCAATATACAGTTCGATAAACAATATTCGCGACCGACTTTCAAGATACACTGAAAACATTTCTTGCATGCTCGCTTCGTCTGTCATGTATTTCGTTTGAAATTGCACGAACCCACCAAAGACAGATATAGGATATCTGTACAGAATACACGACACTCTCCTAGTTGTTTGAGAATCTATCTTCTCACAAATGATACCTTTTAATTCTTCAAATGACAGTGTGAATGGAATAATAATATCTAAAGGATTTTCACACACAAATTTCACTCCTTCTGATGTTTGTAATAAAATTTGACCATGATAATATACTTTTAATCTTACTCTATCATCCATAATAATAGAGAAGAAGAGATCTACAAAGAAAGAAGAAAAAGAGATATGCAAAGAAGAAATTTTGGAGAGTTGAAACACGGAAGAAGAAGAATGAAATGGACTGCTCAGCTTGGGTAGGTATATATATATATATATGACACTCAAATCGGACCATCCGACCGCATGCATGATCATTCGATATTTTTAGAACTAAAAAATCGGACGGTCTGATTACTAAACAGCCCGCCAAAAAGTTTTGAAACCAAGAAATCGCTGGGTCCGATTTTGGTTTTTTTTTTTAATTCAGCCCTGAAATCGGTTGGTCCGATTTGCTGGGGCCTAAAACACCAACGAACGTATGCTACAAATCACATGGTCCGAGTACCATGCACGAAGCAACACTTCCCACAAATCGGACAGTCCGATTTGTGTCCCCTCACCCCTGCAAGAGATCGGACCGTCTGATTTCAGTCCATCAACTAATCGCCGTCACACACTTGTTAAACACCTCTGAACTTCATAAACCTGCGTTACACCAAACTAAGCATCATATGCAAAAAAATTAGCCAAATAGTGTTGCATTTTTCAGTTAATTAATTTGTTGTACTTTTTTCTAATTGCTAAAATAAGGGTTTGAGAAGAATACAAATCAATTATCATCATGTAGAATAAATCTTGCTGTAAAAACTGAGTCACCTCTACAACCACATGATAATATGGCATATTTAAAGCAAGGCCCACACCTATTAAAATTTTCCAGAACTCTGCCAAAATAACCGAAATAAAAGCTAAGTTTGCACTAAAATCAATTAGAAGCTTTTCATCTATGTCTCTAATAATCTCTCCGTAAGCTATTTTTTCATCATGTTGAACCGAACCGTTTATGTTTAGCTTAACAAAAGGAGATTTTGGGAATGCTATTTAATCTGCCCCTCAACATAATTGTCAACTATCTTCCTAACTCGATTCATTTCAGCCTGAGCATGCTGAAAGTCCTTTGTCAGATAGACTGTAAGAGGAGCAACCTTCTCCTCCTTAGTGATATCATCAACATCAAAAACAAATTTATTCCGTCGATACTATAAGGAATTCATCGTAGTAACAAAAAGAAGGGGCCAAGATTGTCCTTGGTAGGGAGATTTGATAGATAAATTCTCTAACAACCAAGTCAAGAAAAGAGAGTTAAAGAAGTTACTTGAAACCAAACTATTATCAATGCTATCCATGTGCCTCTCGCCACCTTGCAGACATGGAGCACATGGAGCAAAGATTCAGGGGATACAATACAAATGGCACAATTATTTTCCTCTGCTATATGTCTTTTGGTGCGTTTTGCATTGGTCAGAAGGACTTAATACGCTTTGAACTAGCAGAAAGACCGCAATTGTTGCAGAATCCTAGCCTCCATATTTTCGAGAATAAAAAAGTATTTAAGTCATTCGCATGTCCCGAATAAATAACACAAGCTGACTTTATTGAAAAGACACCACTTGATATCAAAAGTCAAGCCAAACTATCGACTCCTAATTTAGTCTCAAAAAATTTAATAAACAAAAATATAATACCAATCATCTCCCGCATAGTACCAGTCATAATTTCAATAACTATTAATAATAAACTCGTAAATTCTCTCTTTCAATATCTCTTTAGTAATTTTTGACTAAGTAAAGTTCACAAATTTACGAAAAATAATATAATAAAAATTATTCTATAAATACAAAAACTTAGTTATATATACATGTGCATATGTTATTTAACTTATTTCATATTTTTTTAATAAAGTGATCAATTATCAAACTAATTAAACACCACAATAAATTAATTGACTTTTTTGTACGGTAAAATAATCCAACCTTTTACAATAATGGATCATAATTAAATTTTTATATATGAACACAAAAAATATCTTTTCTGCATTTATTATAAATTTTAATATATACCACACTAATTAAACACCACAACAGATTAATTGACTTTTTTGTACGGTAAAAGGTTAGGATCATAATTAAACTTTATATATGAACACAAAAAATTATCTTTTCTGCATTTATTATAAATTTAAATATATACCATGCATGTTTCATATTTTTATATATGTTTTTACATTAATAACTAATAGATGTTATTTAATTTTTAGTGTTTTAATAATATGATTGAAGGTAAGTAATGTATTTTCTATGGAAATATTTTTGCTGTTGAATTTTCTCTCTTCTCTCTACTAGCATTTTAAACTCTTTTATTTTTGTGTTGTTTTTGAGAGAGATTGCCATTACCACTAACTTAGTAAGATAGTGGCCTTCCTCTTCTTTCTCTTTTTTCTTTATTTTTCTCTTTTCTTTTGTGGCGCTGCTAATTTGGTAAAGTGGTGGCTTCCTCTCCTCTCTCATTTTTCTTTATTTCTCTTTTTCTTTTTTTTTGATTTCTTTTATTTTTCTTTGGAAAAGTATAAAAAAACAACAAAAATAGTAAATAATGTGAATAATAAAAAAAATTAAAATCATAAATCAAATGATTAATTAGTTATTAATAATTTTTTATTTTGGAATTTAAAAAATTAAGATTTTAAATTAAACCAAATCATAAACGGTGCAGTTACACCTAATATCACGCTAAACTCCTTTCTTTATTCGTGAATTCTGGTATGCAAAATAACCCAGCCGCCACTTCACTTTCCCGTTCTTCGGTCTAACGTTGTCCAGACTCCAGCCACCGCCGCTCAGCCTTCAGTCGACGCCGTCCAGCCTCTCCACAAACATTTGATCGCGCCGCACCAGCCCGGTCAGCCTCCTTTGCACTGCCCACTCGCCGCCGGCTATGGGGCTTCTCCTGCAGCCCACTGTGTTTACCGTCTCAACGTCACCATCCACGACAGATCCGATCAACTTACAGAGACGTATGCGGCTAAGGGAGCTTGATCATGGTTGCTGCTTCTGTTTATTCATCTCCTTCTTCTTCTACTTCATTGGCCAATTTAGGATAGGCATTTTAGTAGGTATGCAGATTGTTATTTTAATTCTTATGTAGATGATTATTCTGATTGGATTGGGTTTAGTTATATATAATTAAAATATGTTGGATGTTTAATTCATTAGGTATTAGATGATTATTTTTATCCTTAAGTGGATGGTTATTTTTTCTAGGGGTGAGCAATGCCCGTGGCAACGTGTGGCAAGCCAAGCAGCGATGGTAAAGTGAGATGATTATTGATGAAGGTGGGGGTGGCAGCCGGTTAAGAAAGAAGAGGATATTGGAGTAAAATGCATTGGTAAATTAGAGTTTGTGATGGTTATTTTTTTGGAATAACTAGATGAATTTTTTTATTTAGATAATTTGTGGAGTGTTTTTTATTTTTTATATATATTAGGCTAAATCTACAACTCATTGTTCACATTGTTTTTCTTTTCTTTAACTCAGTTTTTCTTTGTACCTTCCTTTCCTTCCCCATTTATTTTTCTGTTCTTTCATTTTTTACCCTTCTAATTGGTCAAGTCAAGAATATACCTCTTAGTCTCAAAGAATCTAAAAAAAATAAGCACACAACTACTTATTTTATATTTAAATCAACTTCAACTTCATTTCATAAACAAATGGTATATGAGTTTTTTATACTAGTGAGAAAAGAAAAAATCTTTATGACTTAAACAATGTGGGACTAATAGATAACACAAAGTTCACTATCCTAAACAATATGAAACTTGTATTTCCTTATTACAAGTAACTAATATAAGTAATCTACTAACTCTATTTATTCTTGCGTCACTTTTGTGGTGGTTTATTGTCCTCTCTTTATGGATAGTGTGGATACATTGGTACATATCTATCATATGTTGGAGTATACATTGAAATTTATTTGTTGTTTATGAAAATATTTTCAGATCAGAGGAGAATTTGATTTTGAGTAAAAAAGAAGAATAATTTCCTAACATATTACATCATTTTTAGTGTTAATTTAAAAATCATAAAGATTCAAATCTATTTATGTTTTTACTGGTTAAAATTTTTTGTAATTGAACATTAAACTTACTTTTAGTTTATAATTTAACATAAAATTTATCTAATAATCTTTTCTATTTTTAAATTTAATTTATTTCTGTTATCTATAAGTACCATTTGACTTTTTTTTAGATGATATATTTTTTTCGATAAAAAAACAAAATAATATGATTGAAGGTGATACTAATAGCCGCCACAGCTGTGGCATGTTTCTATTGGCTCTATTCAAATATTATTTTGTCTTCACATTTTAAAGCATACAGCTATATGCTTTATAATATATACATTCTTAAAAATACATTTTTTTAATTTTTTATTTTTTTAAAGTATAATTTTTTATTGTTTGACATTGTTTTCATTTTTTTATCTAATTTAAAAAGTATATAATAAAAATCATATTTTACAAAAAAAAAAACCATTTTTTATCTGTTTCTGTCTCTGTGAATATGTCATCAATTATTTTGTCAATAATTTTTTTAATGAG
>NC_029780.3:3307719-3308334 GCF_000817695.3 Arachis duranensis
AATTAATAACTAATTTATTATAAATATAAATTTTGTTTAAAAATTTATTATTGACAAATAAATTACTACGATTTTGTTGAAGAGTAAATATGATAAATATTTGAATAATCTCAAACTGAAAAAAATAAGTGAAAAATTTATAAAACGAAAAAATTTTCATAAATTTAATATATTAAGATTTTAAATTTGATGTGGTATTTTTTTATTTTGTGTTCTTTCACTAAACTAACTTATGTTAATTTAAAACTAAAAAAAAATGTAAAGTTTCACATTGGTTTGAGAAGAAAATGAGACATACATGCCTTATAAAAATATAAAAAAATTCTTTTTTTTAGAGATATTTTGATAGATGAATATGTGAGAAACTTTGTCATTCTTCATTATCAAAAATAATAAAATTACGAAGTCCCACATATATCAAAACAAACAATATCCACAAACGATCAGATTAGACTTTTACATAATTATTTCTTCTTCATATTATTATTATTATTATTATTTATCACAAAAATTTAAATAGATAGATAAAAGTATATAAATTATTTTATGCTAAAATTATATAAATGAAATTTTAGAATAAATTATATAAATAAAATTTTAGATATTTAATTATAA
>NC_029780.3:3308450-3318021 GCF_000817695.3 Arachis duranensis
TTCTACAGAAGCAATATTTACAACAACATTACATGAAAACCGGGTTTTATCGTTGGTGTTTGCTACGGTACGATCATAAATTCATATGTATCGATACAATTAAAATGTGAATAAATTAAAACACGACACGTGGATTATATTTTCCACGTCAATAATTAATTTTTTTTTAAATATATATCATATCAATTATTTTACTAAACTATCCTTATACTTTAATAAAAATAAAAAATATTTTTTATTTAATATTACAAAAAGACTAAAATATCCTTTTTATATTAAACAAAAATTATTTTAATTTTTTTAATTTAATCAAAATTTAATTAACTTTAATTTTATAATTTTAAATTAAAATTAATTTAAAAATCAAAATCAAAATACATCTCAATATTCATATATTGAAAAATTACTCATTAATCATGAACCCTAATCTAATATTTCTCACCCCAATTCATACAAAAAAGAACACATATGAACAATTTTTCTTCGTCATTGAATATCAGTCTACCAATAAAATACAACCTCATCCCTAATCTCTACCGGACAGCAGCAGCCTAATCTCTCGACATCATTGAAGGTGGCATTAAGGATGTTAGGTGCAATGGTGATCTTGCTGACGTCGGTGGGGTTATCACTGATCAGGTTGTAGTCGAAGACCTTGCTGGCGTTACCGTAGTACTCAGCGAGCTTCAATGGAACGTCGGGATCGGCGTGGGAAACACCATTGATGGCGTACCTGAGCTTACCACCTTCCCTGGAGACAGAGTTGACGATCTTGATGGTGCGGGTGATATTGATCTGATCGTAGTGGTAAGAACCCTGATGGTTAGGCCTTGCAGCGCTGGCAGTTAGGTTCCACCTGAATGACCTGAACTGGTTGAGAGACCAGGCCCAACCAACCGAAGCAGGTGGAAGATCAGTTGACAGGGGAGTGCTGGAGCCCTCGTAGGAGATGATAGCCTTTCCGGTGAGGCTGTATTTGGTGAAGCGAGTTGATGCAACGACGATGTAGTCCTTGGGCTCCTGATCGGCGGTGATGAGGGTGAGGATAGGCTGCTGCTGTCCGGATAGGGATTAGGAATGAGGTCGTATTTTATTGGTAGATTGATATTCAATGATGAAGAAAAATTGTTCAGATATGTTCTTTTTAGTATGAACTGGGTGAGAGAGATTAGATTAGGGTTTATGATTAATGAGTAATTTTTCAATGTATATAGGATATAATATTAAATAAAAAAATATTTTTTTATTTTTATTAAAGTATAAGGATAGTTTAGTAAAATAATTGATACGATATATATTTAAAAAAAGAAAAATTAATTATTGACGTGGAAAATATAATTCACGTGTCATGTTTTAATTTGTCCACATTTTAATTGTATCGATACGTATGAATTTATGATCGTACCGTAGCAAACACCTTTATCGTTTATTGATTATAAAATATAAAAACAGATTCTCACATCTCACATAAAGATGATAATTAATAGGGAAGAAAGAGCAAATATAAAGACCAAGAAGCACATTCTTAATTATCTTATTATTATGAAAAACGATCGTCACCTACATTTACGTCCATTGTCTTACATCAATGTCACACACACAATAAATTACGGATTAGTATATGTATCCGTTGCTATTACATATACTTAGTAGGATGATCATAGTATTAATAATAAAAAATTTAAATTTTTTAAATTTTAAATTTTATGTGTGATTTTTTATTATTTATTTTATATATGAGATAAAAATATATATATAAAAAAAGTAAAAAATAAAAAATTATACTTTGTCTTTTAAATGAAAATCTAAAATTGAGAAAATTTAAATTCAATAATAAAAGGTCATCCATTATTCTTATATATTTTTTTGTTATTCACGTATCTTCTAATTCAATAAGTTAAAGATTAATCCGTCATAAATTTAAATTTTATTTAAAAATTTATTGTTAATCAATAAATTACTACATACGCAAAATAAAAAATATTTACTTAAATAAACAAGTAAATTAAATTGACTACTTAACTAATTCAAATTAATTATCGCTATTGTATTTTAAATTTCGTTTAACTAAACTCAATTGCGACATAATAATTGAGGGGAGTAGTGTGTGTCATCTGTCCATATATAATAATAACAAAATTAGTTAAGGAAATTAAATAAAGAATTTGCACTCTTGTAATAATATATAATTAGTATTTGTTACGTACTAATTAACACACACTGGTCGTTTTTTATTCGTTAGTTGTTACCACCAACCATCTGTATCTCCAACCGTTTCTTGCGTAATCTTTTTATTTAGGATTTTAAAAATTAACTAATCCGGGTCTATGCATTTATTTGGTTCGTATAATATTTACTATTAAACAAGCACGTGGTAATTAAACATTATTGTTGATGCGAAGTTAGTGACCTATGCTATATAATATGTCAACGAATTATAGTTCAAATAATATAATATTTTCATACTTATTTAAAAGATTACAACTTTTGAATTTCCTTATTTTAGGTTAAAAAAAATAGTGACCTGTATACCATTGAATTGGTATATAACTTTGTTTAATAAATTTATGATAGTTATCCCTTTTACAGTGTTGGCCCAGTTGACCCCTTTAATTAATTAAAAAAATTACTCCAAACTATTTATTAGTTGGTCAATATTAACTAATTTTTTAATTTTAATTTTTTATTTTTTAAAAATTTAGTATTTAATGAATTTTATAATTTATGATTCAGAATTTAAAATTAGATAAATAACATCGTCCAATTGTACTGGCCTATTCTATACACACAAAGTTTTGTCGTATAAAATGTTCTTTATACCTCTCTTTACACGGTACCATTGTCTAAATTATGTTGACTAAAATTGAAGTTAAATAAAAAGGTTTAAAATTGTGTTATCTAAGATTCAGTAAAGGCAAACATTTTTTAAATTAGTAGTGCTACAAAATTAGCACGACTTATTATTTTTAGTTATTAGTTAGTTAATAATATTTAAAAATAGAATAAATTATTATTTTTGTTTATAAATGTTTATAATACTGATAAATTTATTTATAAAAAATAAAATTAATTTTGCATTTATAAAAATAAAATTTAACTGACAAAACTAATTAAATGAATGAGATGAATAAAATTTTAGTCAAGGAGATTGAATAAATAAATTTTTTAGCTAATTCACAGTTCATTATAATAATGGTAACAAGTTAGAATTTGATAATTAAACCATACTTTAAAAGTTGACCAATAATTAAAAAAATAAAAGGAATTATACTTTATTTTTCTTGAGTTCTTAGTAAAAATATGTTACTTTATACTATCGGATCATTAAAGAGTATTGCTAGCTCACCAATCTTGTTTATTGTTGAACTTATGAGATCATACATTAACGAGTGTTCTAATTTTTGTTAAAAAATTATTTAATTATTATTTTGATTTGACCAAATAAATAATTATATTAATTCAAATGGAATATTATTATATTTTTTGTTAGCACTAATTAAGAATATAATAATAATATGATAATTGAAAATATTAAATGAGAATTGAAAATAATTGTTTATTTTATTTCTAAATTTAAATTCTAAGTTTAGATGAAATTTTAAGTTTTTAACTGATTTTGTTTTAAATTGTTGGAATATGATTCATAAAATTTGAAAAATTTAAATTTGAAATTACAAAATATGATTTAAATTTGAATTTGAATTGAGATTCAAATTTGAAATCAATAACAAATCTCATACTATATATATGTATGACAAGAGTAAAGGAAATTCACACTAACAGCAAGAGTTTTATTCCTTTACATCTATACATATATGTATGTGAGTCGAATCTTTGGAAAAAAGAATTTTATGATGTGCAAAGAGTTGTAAAGAAGTTTTTCAATTTAGATCAGATATTCATTGATCAAGGAGTTGACCACAAAGGCTAATATCGGTGTAGATACGCATAACATCATCGTACCATTAAAAAAATAAGTAATTTTTATTAACGTACACAAGTATTTAAATTTTATTTATATATTATTTTTAAATTTAAATTAAAGTATAAAATAAATTTTTAAAATTATTTTTTTTTTTTTGCTACGTGTTATGAATACATAATAGTTCTTCAAACCCATATAACAAAATTTTGTTGTCCATGTGGTAAAGAAAGGAGGAAGTAGTCGTGTTGGTAATGGCGATCACAGTAGTGATGATTATAGCTATGGATGAAAAAAGAATTTGGATAGTAAAGATACACGGTTAGGAATTAGAGTGGTAGTGATAGTGGTTAAGGACCGAGAATTGAAAGTAATGAGATAGATTGCTTATAGAAAAAATAATTTAAGAATTTTGAATAAATTTTTAAAGTTTGATTAATTTTGTTAATCAAAACTTATTTTTTATGATTATAAAATCTTTTTTTTTTGGGTTAAATTTGTTACTTTTTTAAACATTTGTGAGTAAAAATAATATTTTACTCTTTAAAATATATTTGATAAAAATATAGTGTTGTATTATTAGATTAAAAATATTAGATTTTTAACTAAAAATATTAGTCAATATAAATTAAAATTCCTAACTTTCAAACTTTTCTCAAATATATTATCTAAAAATATCATTGTTTAAAATCTAAAGCCAAATAAGTTTATGTCGCACCACCATAATTAAGCAATTGCATATTGGCTTCGGAATCAAATTACAAGATATAAAAAGAAAGCTACAAATTAAACCCAAATGCCTTTCCTAGAATTTAATTTGAAGCTTCCTTATTAATTCAAATCGTTCTATATTTAAGTTAATTTTTTATTTTGTATTAGTTTGTTACGAATTTAAGTTATATTTAAAATTTTGTCATTGACCGACAAATTAAATTATTACGTATACAAAATAAAATTTAAATTTTTTATATTTATTTAAATGTCAAGTACAGTGAATCGATCATTCCGCCACCAACTCAAGTTTGTTAGAATAAAAAGTTAATTAACTTACTAAAAATTCCAATGACGAATAAATGGACAATAGCATTCCAATTCCAAAGTCAAGAGCAACAATAAAGACCTGATCCTAGAAAATCTCGATTACATCACATGTTGAATTTGAACGACAACTAAAAAGAGCTTCTATAACCATTTTTGCATTGAGAAAATTAAATTGACTTGATCTAATAGAAGGGAACAATGCATGACTATTATAGTAGCGTTTGGGTAACGTTTCTTAGAAGTTAGAATGCATTGATGAAAGATGAAGACTCTTGGTCTTTAACAAGCTAAGGGAGCAAAAAAGAAAAAACAGATGAGGCATTCTCAAATTACAACGAGTGAATTGAAGTAATTGTCAGAGATAGTACAAAACTTTGAACACGTGTTAATACTTAATAAATGACTTTAACCAATCATATTCAATGGAGCAACACCATGTATCTCTCCAAACTAAACCATATTCTTCAACTTCAAATATTCTCTTCATTTGTTTGTTCAAACCTGTAAGGTATATTTTTCCTTTTGGGGTTCCTCAAGGGCAAAATTTTGATATGACAACCGCGTCCCCAAACATTTCTTTTAAACAAAAAAATCAACGCAATAAGACATAGCATCAACAAAAAAATATTAAACATATTAAACAGATAAAATAAATTAATTTTTAATTATTTTTAACAAAAGACATTAATATCCAAAAAATTAAATATCACTTCATTTTTTATAATTTTTAATCGATCTGTTAATTACTTGTGTAATACCTAATTCTTGATTTTTGAAGATTTTGTCCTTCTTTTTAACTAAATACTCTAAACGATAACATAAAAACAAACATTATCTAATATTATATAAAAATCAACATTAATCCCTTTGTGTGGTTGTAAAATTATTTTATACTTTTTTAGGATTTAAAAATTAAGATTAAAATTTAAAATAAATAATTAACTGATATTGAACAATACTTTTATAATTTAGAATTTTAGATAGTTAAATAAGATATTACTTATATATATTACGACCGTAACTTAGATTGGATTTGATTTTAAAAATAAAATAAGACACAAAAAACACATACATAAATTTTAGTGTTTATTATATTTTATTTGATGATAAATTTATATAAATTATAAAAAATTAATTGATTTTTAACTTTTTATAAAAATATATTTATAAAAATTTGATAAAATTAATCAAAAAATAAAAAATATTATATTTTTTGTTAATATTTTTTATTATTTTTTATTAAAAGATATAACATATATTAATTTAATATTTTTAAATATATTATTTTTATTCCTATATTAACTGTTAAATATAATTTTATTTTTTTTATATCTCTCTTAGAATCACGTGTCTGTACAAGGGAATACAACCTTAGATTACATGAAATGAAACCAAGTTCCCAAATCCTAAGTGCTTTGAGCCAATAGCTGATAACAATACTTAATTGATTAGTTTTTTCCTTGTTGGATAATGTGGCATTAATTTCAAATAACTAGACAACAAATCTTACACACAACAAAATAAACAAATAAAAAAGACCAGGTTAATTTAAAATATTTTATTTTGTGTGTGGATTCTCATCTTACCCAACTAATATCTGGGGCAGAAACAGTGTCAACTTTTATAATCCAGATGCAACAGTAGTTTCTAATATTCTATTATGCTCTCTAATATACTCTGACCAAAGTCAAATGAACAAGGAAAACAATCTATAATAAATATAATAATATTTGAATATAAAATCAGAAAATTTTGACTCTGTGTGCATACATTTTTTTTTTATATTTTCTCAGCACATTATTTTATAAAAAAAAAATCTTGAAACCTTCACCTTTTAATTTACAGATATTTAAGTTTTTAAAAATTTTAAAATATATTTAAATTTTTGATATTTTTAAAATTTAGATTTATCGATTTTTTATGTTTATTTGAATTTGTCAGATTCAACAAAAAAATCAAACATAACTCATATTATAATTGATATGAATACACACGTAAAAATATTTTTAAAATAAAAAAATTAAACCTAAAATTTGATATATCTAAATTTTAAAAAAATTAAAACTTTACATATATTTTTAAATTTAAAAAAAATTAAATATTTACAAACCAAGAAATTAAGGATCGATTTATCTCTTTGTCTTCCTCATAAAAGTGAACAATGGGTTGGTGACCGTATTATGTACCACTATGACGTTAATTTGATATTACTTGATTATTATTATTATTATTATTATTATTATTATTATTATTATTATTATATTTTGTGTGTGCATGTGAGTGTGAATTGAATATACTTTTGTGTCTACATATTCAACACCCAAAAAATGTGGAAGAATGCATTATTTTTTTTTTCATGATAAAATTTGTGATGTATATATTATATTTGAGATAATCATTTACCAACAGAGAATGACTATTTATTCATTCTTTCTTCAACTAAAGTCTTGAACAATTCAATTAGTTTAGGTAGTTCAAATTTCATTTTTTGGAAAAACAAAAAAAAGTTGTCTCCCTAAAAAAATTAACCTTACCATAACGTAAATAATATTTCTTTAATTAAAGCTATATACTAATTACACAAATTAAAAAAAAAATTTAAGACAGTAATCAAGTAGAAAAAGAGAGTAAAAATTAAAATATATAATGGATTATATTATTTGAAGTAGGTAGAAGGGAAAAGAAATTGGTGGGGACATTTCAACCCTCACTTAAGCTGCCATAGAAGACTTTGCTATTTCTCTTTACCAATTATTGCAAGTGTGTCCAGTGTGTCCATATCTATTTTTTTTATATATAAATTAAATGAAATGTAAATGAGGAAAGAACTTGGTCAAACTCATGCCAATAACATAGGTCATATTAATTTAAGGGACATAATAATAAGATGCTTATTGATAGTTTCTGATGAAAACTTGATTTACATGTCATCATGAATTACGTATTGAATTTGCAATTTTACATAACTACTGAATTGAATAATTACGTACTGAATTTGTAATTATACAAAATTGATTATATTTTTCTCTTCACATTATTACAAGAAAAATGAGGGAAATTAAATAATCGTGACAAGTGATTCACTCATATTTTCCTATATACCTTCTATTCAGTTGATTCTGGAATTGGTCTGATGAGAAGTGAGAACAATGAAACTTATTCCACGTCCAAACATTAAACGTGACCAAAAAACATTTCTATCACCACACCCTACATTTCTTTTCTCAAGGGTATTATTATTATTATTATTATTATTATTATTATTATTATTATTATTATTATTATTATAAAAGGTAAAACTAGATCATGTTAATGGAATGGACTAATCTTAAAATTTTTCATTAACTGGGACTAATTAATAATCAATACTCATCTTTAATAAATGAAGAAATAGA
The DNA here is from genome assembly GCF_000817695.3 of Arachis duranensis. Lineage (NCBI taxonomy): Eukaryota > Viridiplantae > Streptophyta > Magnoliopsida > Fabales > Fabaceae > Arachis > Arachis duranensis. The sequence continues at coordinate 3,316,809 of NC_029780.3, forward strand.
ATTAGTAAACTTGCTAAATATATAATTATTTATGTATTTTTTTTATTGTCTTAAATTTTTGAAAGAATTAATTTTTTGACATGGTATCATTATTTTTATGATCGAAATACTTATAAGACCCTAAAAGAAAAAGAAAGCTTATGCAAAAATTTAAATAAATAAAAAAATTATTTAAAAAATGTGTTAAATATATAATTATTTATCTATCTTCTTCTATCAACTTAAATTTTAAAAAAAAATATTTCATGATAAACCTTTTTAAATATTTGTTATTAGCTCCTTGTATGATTTTTACTGGTACACACATAGCATATTATTTATTTATAATATTAAACAGTCTAGTTAAGTGAAAAAATATATAAAAACTAACAACACAAATGTGATAAGAGGACCAAATATATAAAACACAAACATATTTTAGGTGATTCAAGTATTCAACACTCAAGCATATTGAATTTAATTTAATTTATTGTTGGGCATTTTCTTTTTTTTTTTGTATATTAACATAATTTACTACATAATACATATATAATTATTAACAGCAAAAAACAAACACACATTTTGAAAACTTAATTAACCAGTACAAGTAAAAAAAATTAATAAAAAATTATTATTTTACCCATCAAAATTCACGACACTAATAAATTTATCAATGAATGAATTAAATTAACTTTATATCTACAAAAGTATAACTAAAATACTAAAAATATCCAAATATTAATTTTATTCATGTCTAAATTTGCCAACATTCTCTAACATTTATAAATAAAAATAATAATTTATTTAATTTTTACGAGTACAAAAATAATTTTATTTTTTCATAAATAATTTGTCGATATTCTAAATTTTTATTGATAAAAAAACAATTTATTCTTGAATTATAAATAAAAAAACACCAAAAGAAAAATAATTACAAAGTACCTACTATTAGGTATAGATATAAATATATAATTAAATTAAATTAAATGAATAATTTTGGCTTGTTCAAAAGAACGCATTTGTAGTAGGAAGGTGCAAAGAAATAGGAAACGCTGGTCATGTTTGACTCTCTCACACTCTCACCAGTTTTTCGGATTTTGCCCAACTTGCATATTAATTCAACACATCAATTTTTATATAAAATATTTTCATATTAGTAAAGTTGTTACACGCCAAATTTCCAATTCTAACTAGAAAATAGGATTATTTAACCAATAACCAATTAACCAATTAA
>NC_029780.3:3318055-3339480 GCF_000817695.3 Arachis duranensis
TCTTCCTACAACACCAAACCCCTTCACACACTCATATAAATGTATGCTACATAACATTACATGCAACACCACTTAGCTTCTCTTCAGAACTGAGACAAAGCTCAGTTCAGAGGCCTAACAAGAATTTTATGACACAAGTACATAAATCAAACAAGAGTGAAGCTTAGAAGAAATTAAAGTAAGCTTTTTTTTTTCTTTCTGTGTTGTTTTTGTTTTGTTAATTTTTATGTTAATTAATGGGAATTAGACTTCTCATATTAACAAGGCTTGTTTTATATAAAAACTAAGCCATTTGTTCTGTTTTGTTATGTTCATAACATAACATTATATTCTTAAGAAAGAGATGATTTTTTTGGTGTGTTTTAATTTTGAAGCAAGATCAAAAGCACCCCATTTGTTGTTTGATTCATATGAGTGATTTTTGATTGAAAATCAGAAGAGGGGTGGTGGCAAAAGAATAGAAAGATGGATTCAAATTTAAGCAGAAGCATAAGCAGGAGCTTAAGCAGATCAAGTTGGAAAATGGAAGAGGTATTTGCAAGTGGGAGATATTCAAGGAGAACCTCACATGTTGATGAAGATGAAGAGGCTCTGAAATGGGCTGCAATTGAGAAGCTTCCAACCTATGATAGGTTGAGAACAAGTATCATTCAGAATTTTGGTGAAGGTGATCATCATCATCATGATGCCAAGGCTCAGCATAGAGAAGTTGATGTTAGGAAGCTTGACATGAATGAGAGGCAACAAATCATTGATCAAATCTTCAAGGTTGCTGAAGAGGATAATGAGAAGTTCTTGACCAAGTTCAGAAACAGAATTGACAAGTGAGTTCTCATCAATTCTCAAATCAAAACCATTATTATGATGAATGATTAACTTGTAGTAGTAACAAGTTAATTTTATTGAATTTAAGAAGATAACTTTATAGATAATTTATAAATACTTTTTATGTGGCTACTATATGTCTTTTTTATGTTTTTTCATATCTTACATGATAAGATAAATTTGTCTTTATCATCTGCTGAAAACTAACAAAAAGACAAAAAGAACAGTTTCATGGAAGAAGAAGGGAGGAATCTGATTTACCCTTTAACCCTGAATTAATTTTGAAACTTAGTATTGTTAAGACTGAATTAGGAATGAATGAAAACTTTATTGTTCACTTAATTTTTTTGGCTTATAATTAATAATAATTAAGAGACTTAATCTCTTGCTGCAATGAATAGTGTAAATAGTACATTATTATTAGTACAACAATTGTAATTAAATCACCAAAGACTTTGATCTAAATTATTAGAGATTGTTCCAAATTGCAGGGTTGGAATCAAACTTCCAACAGTTGAAGTAAGGTTTCAGAATTTGACAGTTGAGGCTAATTCCTATGTTGGAAGCAGAGCTTTGCCAACACTTCCAAACACTGCATTGAACATTCTAGAATCAGCACTTGGCATGTGTGGGATTAGTACTACTAAAAGAACAAAGCTCACAATTCTTAAGAATGCATCCGGAATTGTTAAACCCTCGAGGTACCATAATATCGATCAAAGTTTTTACCATTCTTAGAATTAAACCCGAAATCCAGAAAACAGAAAATACTGATATCTTATAATTTTATAGAAAATCGTAGTAATTTTCGCAATTTTTTGCAGGATGGCCCTTTTACTTGGCCCACCTTCTTCAGGAAAAACAACTCTTTTGTTGGCATTGGCTGGAAAATTGGACTCTGAATTGAAGGTAGATTTCATACACAATCATTATAATGAAATTAATGATGCATAGGAATTATTAAATAAATGTGATTGGTTTTGATGAAATAGGTAACTGGAGAAATTAGTTATAATGGGCATAGGCCTAATGAATTTGTGCCAAGAAAGACTTCAGCATACATTAGCCAAAATGATGTTCATGTTGGAGAAATGACAGTTAAGGAGACACTTGATTTCTCAGCTAGGTGCCAAGGAGTTGGAACTAGATATGGTAAATTCAATTCAAATTATCATTATTATTATTATTATTATTATTATTATTATTATTATTATTATTATTATTATTTATGTAAACTAATTTATAATATATTATTTTTTTAACATTAATTTAATTCTATTTAATTTTCCATTTTGTTATTTATTTATTTATTTATTTATTTATTTTAGGCAACTGCAATGGAAGGAACAGAAAGCAGTCTCATCACTGATTATACTCTTAAAGTAAGTAATTACAATTTTAGCCCTTTAATTTTTTTTAAGTTTAGATGAATGTGGACATAAACTAGAATGTTTTTTCTTCACTTTATAGTTTATAACTTTTTAGATTCTAAATTAGATTCTAAGCACCTACTCTAATCTACTTGACAAAATTGTCAACTCAACTACCCTACATTGCTTGTCTGATTTATATTTCATGGTCCCACATAGTAAGCCCCAGCAGGATAACCACTTTTGTTACATGAATTACCTAAACTACCCTCACATTATTAAATTAAATTCTAAATTAGCATGTCCAATGATGTCATTTTGTTCTAACAAATCAATGTTCATGAAACAGATTTTAGGCCTTGATATTTGCAAGGATACTATTGTTGGAGATGAAATGCATAGAGGCGTATCCGGTGGCCAAAAGAAGCGTGTCACAACTGGTTAGTTTGTTTTAAATTTTTTTATTATTAAATTAAATGTCTTTTTCCTATCTTATTGGATTGGACCCAAAAGTCCAAATTATTGTCAACATCCACGTCATATTTCTGACATTATTTTATTATTTTAATTTCAACCTTGGGCTTCTATTTTGAAGAAGCTTTCGTTCATGGACCCCCCTCTCCTATGGCGGCCACTAACACTTGTGTACAAAAACAAAAAAAAAAATTGACAAATTTTCTTTTTCAAAAGATTAAGAAAAGTGTGGCCAAATCAATTCTGAGTCACCTAACTCAAGTTGTTTAGTCTATTAAGACTTTCAAGTCTCCATACTTGAATTCTTTAATACCTTCTGTTATGCTCTCACTATGTCCTATACCTTTCAATCATTTTCATGTAGTTATGGGCTTTTAATAAATTAATTACCTTATGTTCATTACAATTTACAATATACATTTTAATTGTTTGATAAAATATGATATTTAATTATTTAGTATTTTTTTATATTTTTTTTGTCCCACTTAACAAACATGTTCATAAAACTGAATGGGCTTTTTTGGTGTTTTACTGTATAGGTGAGATGATTGTTGGGCCCACAAAAACACTGTTTATGGATGAGATATCCACTGGTCTTGATAGCTCCACAACATATCAAATAGTGAAATGCTTGCAACAAATTGTGCACCTCACTGAAGGAACAATCCTAATGTCCCTTCTCCAACCAGCTCCTGAGACATTCAATCTCTTTGATGACATCATTCTCATTTCTGAGGGCCAAATTGTCTACCAGGGTCCACGTGAGCACATTGTTGAGTTCTTTGAATCATGTGGGTTCAAATGCCCTGAGAGAAAGGGCATTGCTGACTTTTTACAAGAGGTAACAATTCTATAACATGAATACATATTCATTGACATCATAGTAACAATATTGACCTTGCCACAATGTTAACTAATATGGGCCTCTTTAGGCCCAATAAAAACTGATGCGGGCCTCTGGTAAATGAAGTTAGTTAGTGGGACAGAAACTGGGAGATTGGAACACAGTATCATGTTTATTGGTTCAGAGACTGGTATTAAAATTTCTGTCTCTGTTTCTAAAATTTCAGTATTTTAGTACCTTCAAAAAGTAGGAACATAGGGGACTAAAATTTTTAGAGACGGAAACTGAAATTTTAATAACATTTTATACTTAAAATACCCTCATTTCAATTAATTAATTCCAATTTTATCCTTTGTGCAAATTAAATTAGAGTTTTATTTTTGTTTTAATTTCTGTCTTTCACTTTGCACCAAACAAAATACTAAAATTTATTTCGATCCCTGTCTCTTAGTCTTTGTCTCTCAGTCTCAGTCTTTCAATCTCTGTCTCTCTACCAAACGCTACCTAAATGATTTGATATATTCGACTAAACTACTTAAAATAAATAACTATATTACGTGTATACCAAAGTCGGCCACCAATATAAAATACATATTGGAATACAAATACATTTTGGTGTACGAATAGTATTTTTGTGAAACAATAAGTATCAGAATCTAAACTATTAGTTTTGAATGTTTCTAAAATAGAATCAAATTTGTAACAGGTTACCTCAAGAAAGGATCAAGAACAATATTGGGCAGACAGAAACATACCATACCGTTATGTAACTGTAACAGAATTCGCAAACAAGTTCAAAAGATTCCATGTTGGAATGGAACTGGAAAACGAGCTAAGAGTGCCATTTGACAGATCAAGAGCACACAAAGCAGCACTTGTATACAACAAATGGTCAGTTCCCAAAATGGACCTTCTAAGAGCATGTTGGGACAAAGAGTGGCTCCTCATTAAGAGGAACTCATTTGTCTACATCTTCAAGACTGTCCAGATCATCATTATCGCCTTCATCGCCGCCACCATGTTTATAAGGACGAGAATGCACCGGCGAAATGAGGACGATGCAGCCCTCTACGTCGGCGCAATCTTGTTTAGCATGATCATGAACATGTTCAATGGTTTTGCTGAGCTTGCACTCACCATTCAAAGGCTTCCTGTGTTTTACAAGCAGAGGGATCATCTTTTCCACCCTGCTTGGACTTACACTCTTCCCAATTTCCTCTTGAGGATTCCAATTTCGATATTCGAGTCTCTTGTTTGGGTGCTTGTTACCTACTACACTATAGGATTTGCACCTGAAGCTGAGAGGTAAAAAGATGATAACTTGTTGCTCAAGTTATCTTATTTATTCATATTGTTTATAGTACTAATTTGTGAAACTTTTCAGGTTCTTCAAGCAACTTTTGTTGGTGTTCCTTGTTCAACAAATGGCTGCTGGAATGTTTAGGTTCATTTCTGGAGTCTGCAGAACAATGATCATAGCAAACACTGGTGGTGCACTCATGCTTCTTCTTGTTTTCCTTCTTGGTGGTTTCATCCTTCCGAAACGTGAGTCGAATCGAATCATCAACACCTTACATTACATTGTTTGTCACCTGTTCAATGAAAATGCTTACATGGACTCTTAAATGATCACAGGTGAAATTCCAAATTGGTGGGTGTGGGGATACTGGGTTTCACCACTATCATATGCTTTCAATGCCCTTGCTGTGAATGAATTATATGCACCAAGATGGAACAAACCAGTAAGTAGCAGAAGCTTTTAATTTGCATATTTCAAATAAGTGATTGGTTTTCTCAAATTTTTTTTCTTTGAATGCAGTCTCCTACACAGGCAAATTTGACATTAGGTGTGTCTACATTAAGAAACTTTGATGCTTTTGCCAACAAGAATTGGTACTGGATTGGTGCAGGATCACTTTTAGCCTTCACTATTTTGTACAATGTTCTGTTTACTCTTGCACTTATGTACCTAAATCGTAAGATCTCACATCCTCATCAATCTTTTAGCTGAATTAGTTCTTCAATTGTTTTGTCTTGACAAGGATTTTGTACTCTCTTGTTTTGTTGCAATAGCTCTTGGAAAGAAACAAGCAATTATAACTGAAGAAGATGCGAGCGAAATGGAGGTAGGCGAAGAACCAAGACTCATTAGGCCACCAGAAACCAACCGAGAATCAATGCGCCGGTCATTATCTAAGGCTGATGGAAATAACTCAAGTAAGTATCAATGAAGAAAATGTGTTGTGTTCTTCTTGATGCAGTTATGAATGGTTGCTAATTATGCTTGTATAGGTGAAGTTGCGATGCAGCGAATGAGCAGCCGGGCTAATCCCAATGGAACAAGAAATTCTGATTCGACACTTGATTCGGCCACTGGTGTAGCCCCAAAGAGAGGAATGATTCTACCTTTCCAGCCACTTGCAATGTCCTTTGACAGTGTTAATTACTATGTGGACATGCCTGCAGTAAGAATCACATTCACTTGTTGAATACAATGCTTATATATCTTTCTTTCCCTCTTAAGAATCCATGGAATCTATGAAGGAGACTTGTTCCTAACTCGGCTGCATTCGACAGGAAATGAAAGAGCAAGGAGTGGCAGAGGATAGGCTGCAACTTCTGAGGGAAGTAACAAGTGCCTTTAGGCCTGGAGTCTTGACTGCTCTAATGGGAGTCAGTGGAGCTGGGAAGACAACTTTGATGGATGTTTTGGCCGGAAGAAAGACCGGTGGTTACATTGAAGGAGATATTAGAATCTCCGGGTTCCCTAAGAAGCAAGAAACCTTTGCTAGAGTTTCAGGTTACTGCGAACAGACCGATATTCATTCGCCACAAGTTACTATCCGAGAATAGAAGGACTGATATAACATTTCTTCTTGTTCTTCTTTTGTTAATTATCTCAGCAATTTGTGGACCAAGTTATGGACTTGGTAGAGTTGGATAGTCTCAAGGATGCTATAGTTGGGCTTCCAGGAGTTACAGGGCTGTCGACAGAACAGCGAAAGAGGCTGACAATCGCTGTCGAGCTTGTTGCTAATCCTTCAATCATTTTCATGGATGAACCAACCTCAGGTCTTGATGCAAGAGCAGCAGCCATTGTTATGAGAACAGTGAGGAACACTGTGGACACTGGAAGAACAGTTGTCTGCACAATTCACCAGCCTAGCATAGATATCTTTGAAGCTTTTGACGAGGTAAACAACAAAAAAACCCTAAACCATAAACCTTAAACATGGCGAACTTTGTAGAATTTCTTTGGTACTAAATATTTCCTTTTGCAACAGCTCTTGCTGATGAAAAGAGGAGGGCAAGTGATCTACTCAGGACCTTTAGGCCGGAACTCGCACAAGATTGTAGAATACTTTGAGGCAATTCCAGGTGTCCCAAAGATCAAGGAAATGTACAACCCTGCAACATGGATGCTTGAAGTAAGTTCCATTGCAGCCGAAGTCCGGCTTGGAATGGACTTTGCTGAATACTACAAGAACTCTGCTTTGTTCCAGTAAGTTGATAAAATAAAACAATTTGAGTACTTAACACATTTCCAATACCTCTTTTTTTTGTTGCTTGAAGCTAAAGAAATCTCTTATTGCTCGCGCAGGCGCAACAAAACTCTTGTGAAGGAGCTAAGCACGCCGCCTCCTGGCGCAAAGGATCTATATTTCCCCACCAAGTACTCTCAAAATGCATGGGGTCAGTTCACATCTTGTTTATGGAAGCAATGGCTGACATATTGGAGAAGTCCAGATTACAATCTTGTTAGATTCTTCTTCACCTTAGCAAGTGCTCTCATGATTGGGACAGTGTTCTGGAGAGTTGGCAAGCACACGTAAGATTACAAAATAAATCTTAACTTCTTTATTCTTCAATCATTCATTAATCATTATCAACTTTGAACTAATTTTCTCTCTTCTTGTTATCTTTTTGCAGGTTGACCACATCTAGCTTGACCATGGTTATTGGAGCAATGTATGCTGCAGTTATTTTCGTTGGAATTAACAACTGCCAAACTGTCCAACCGGTAGTAGCCATTGAACGAACTGTATTCTATCGAGAAAGAGCAGCCGGAATGTATGCTCCTATGCCTTATGCTATTGCACAGGTAAGCTTACAAACCAGATGTTAATACTTGATCAGCTATGAGTGACAAACACAGAATCCTAGTTCTGTTTGCTTGTTATGCTAACCTTACCTCCATTGAATCTCTTTTCAATTTCAGGTTCTTACTGAGATTCCTTATGTCTTCATCCAATCTGTGTATTACTCACTCATAGTGTATGCAATGGTGTCCTTTGACTGGAAGGTGGAGAAGTTCTTTTGGTTCTTCTTTGTCAGCTTCTTCTCCTTCTTGTACTTCACATACTATGGCATGATGACTGTTTCCATCACACCAAACCATCAAGTTGCATCGATCTTCGCAGCAGCATTCTATGGACTCTTCAATCTCTTCTCTGGTTTCTTTATCCCAAGACCTGTGAGTAACATTCACCTTCTTTCTTCTTTATACCCTTTAGGCCTTTATCATCTATATGCTAACATAATTTCTCTACCAACTTTGGCATTTCAGAAAATTCCTAAATGGTGGGTTTGGTACTACTGGATTTGTCCTGTGGCATGGACAGTGTATGGACTAATCGTTTCGCAGTACAGAGATATCACCACCGAAATGTTTATAGCCAGCGAAAATAGGAACTACACTGTCAAAGATTATATTAACCACCATTATGGTTTCAAATCAGACTTCATGGGACCAGTTGCTGCAGTTTTGGTGCTTTTCGCTGTCTTCTTCGCCTTTGTGTTTGCCGTATGCATCAGGGCACTGAACTTCCAAACAAGATAAAAGAAAGCTGCAATGTAACAAAATATGATGAAGTTATGTTCTGGAAAAAATTCTAGAAGTCCTAGTGATTTGTATGTGTATATATATATATATATAACTGATGCTGTAGCCAGCACTCCAGAAAGATTTTATGCAGCATATGGTCGGTGACAACAATATTTTTGATAGCAGTTCTTTGAGGGTTTTGAAGTAGCCAGTAAATGTAAATCATATGAATGTTGGTATTATTGTTAGTTTGCTTTGCTGCATAGAAGAAATTAGTTTTTTTTTTTTTCTTTGTAATGATATTACCTTATTGTGGTGAATAAAAATTTATTCTTTTGCCACCTTCACTTTCTTTGTCTCCCAAATTTAATTTGATGACAAGTAAGCTCTTGCATCTTAAGTCCAAATTTTGCAACCTACCCTTGTCTGCTGTAATGGTTATTAGGTACTAAGCTTATATATATATATAGTCTCATCATATTCTTATCTACATTGTTAGAATAAAATGTCTATTTGCACTTTCAAACATACAGAATCTAGCATTGTACTTGATAGGAGTTGACATTTAATATATAAGGTTATGCTTGAAACTTCTGAACCAATAGTAACACAAAAATGCAGAACCAAAATATTTTGGATTTGCAATATTGGACTTCCATTTTTTTTTTCTGAGGACATTTTGTTGTGATTTTGACCAAAAATTAAATCACCACAAAAGATGGAATAGGTGGAAACAAAACCAAGTTGGGTTGGTCTAGTGGTTAGCTCAGTAGTCCGCTTAAGCAAGTGTCGGGATTCAAATCCCGCCTTGTGCATGTAGCAACCCATTCCTTAAATGGAGCTCAGTACCGCGACGGATTAGTCCTTGGCTTGTCGGGTTTAGGGATACCGTGGGAAACCAAGAACAAAAAAAGAGCAACAGAGACAATTATTTTTTTAGTTATTTATTTAGATTTTAACAGATGACTTAATTGACATAAAACATGTCTATATTTCTGTAATTCTCTCATCTCTATCTTGATTTTTCATCATTACACAAGAAATTTGAATGAATTTCCTTGATTAATAATATGTGCATAAAATTTGTACTATTACATCGGAGAGAAAAGCAAGGGATTAATCCCTGAAGACTCTGTCTTTCTATGTTTGCTACAACTTATGTGTCTCATTTCTTTTCTTTTCTACCGAAACTATCTCTCAATCACACACTTGTTTCACTACCATGATCTCTCTTGCACTAGATGCACCTTTCATGACAACACAATAAACTCAAAAACAATTTTTCAATCCACATTCACAACACACAACACACAAAAGATCTACATTGAACCACAATAACAAGCTCTTACTCTTTCTATTCAAAACTTGGTAATCTTATGATATACAAATACTTCATTTTTATTCATGCATGTTTGCACTGTTATTTTAAAATTCAAACTTCTTAGATATGATTTATCTTTTCATACAAAATCACAGAGCTGCTCTGTTTTACTCTGTTTTCATCTAAATAAAGAAAAGAACTTTTTAATAATTATCATGAGACAAGAAAAATTGGTTATCTGGGTATTAATAATTTATGTTGTTACGATTTTTGTGTTGGATTTATGAAAAATTCAACTAAAGCTTAGGTGGGTGACTAATTTCTTGTGTTGGAAAAAACTTCTCTGCCCAAAAGAGAAGGGGTTGGTGTGCTCAAAGAGTGGTTTCTTGTGCTTCAAGTAAGGAAGAGTTAAAAGGAAAACGACAACGTTTGAATGGAAAGTTTCGCCGGTGGCGGTGTTAAGGACGTGTACGGCGAGGATAGAGCCACAGAGGATCAGTTTGTGACACCATGGAGTGTTTCTGTTGCTAGGTAAGTTATCAAGCTTTATAAAAAGCTTCTTATAATTATAATATGAAACAGGATATAAATAAATGTTGGCTTGACTCATAAAACAACAAAGAAAAGAAGAGAATGTGGCAAGAGTTGAACTCAGGAACAAAGACTTATGAAGATCTTCCTAGAAGAAGAACACCATGCTATGATATGATGGTTTATTTGTTGCATTGTAGTGGGTATACATTGTTGCGAGATCCTCACTTCAATAAAGGATTGGCATTCACTGAACAAGAAAGGGATGCACATTACTTGCGTGGTCTTCTTCCTCCATCAGTTATTTCTCAAGAAACTCAGGTTACTTCAATTCTAGCTTGCCTTATCTTCTAATTAATGAATGAGTAAAGTGACAATTAGGTGTTCGAAGGTTTCGATCCCGGACTAATTAGTCAAAAAAAATATCAATTAGGTCTTTTATGATAGTAAGTGGTGGATATGTTACGTCCTTCTATGAATTCATCATGTAAAACTTAACGGCAATGCTTATATGTACCGTTAACTATAGTATCAAAGATCGTTGTGGAGATAATTATTTTTGGAGCGAAATTTCATCTGTTTCGTTAAAATTCCGTCGTAAATAAAGAATAGTTGATGACGGTTATATGAAAATTCAGAAAATAAGGAATGTTTTACTATCCAAAATGACGTTGTTTCCATATTCACGTGGCAGCAACAAGACATGTCACTGTAGATAACGGAATACATAGAAAACTCCGTTTCATTTCGCACTATCTATAGACAGAAGGACATAATGTGTTTACTATTTGCTATCAAGGAGGATCTAATTAGTCTTTTTTTTTCTTCAAGGCTAATTAGTCTGAGATCGAAATCCTCAAGGAATCACCTTATTCTTAATTAATTATTTCATTCCTTACCATTTTTCTTTAGATTGTGTACCTTATAAATATATAGTGTGTCCTAAGGTCTAGAACTTTGTCCTTACAAAATTCAATACAATGAACAATTTAGCCACTAAAAGAATTAAATAAATTTGTGGTACTAAGAGATTATTTTGAGTTTGTCAAAGTGATTCTTACTATTGCAATTTCATTAATGCAGGTGAAGAGACTCATTCAACTAATACGGCAGTATCAAGTACCATTGCTGAAGTATGTGGCAATGATGGATCTTCAGGTGCCCTTTCCTTGTCCTAAAAACTTTGAAATGCATCTTTAGCTTGAAATCACATATAAATTGGCAAAGTTTGGTACTTGATTCTAATGTTTTTCAGTTTGATATGTGATGATAATGATGATGATGGGTTTCAGGAGAGCAATGAAAGGTTGTTTTATAGGCTTCTTATTGATCATGTTGAGGAGTTACTTCCTGTTGTCTACACTCCAACAGTTGGTGAAGCTTGCCAGAAATATGGCAGCATCTTCTCAAATCCTCAAGGTCTTTTTATAAGCTTGAAAGAGAAGTAAGTTTCACTAAATTTGCACAAGTAAAAATTGTTCATTTCGGTTCTCAACTTTGCAAGTATGATTCATTCTAGTTACCGAAATTTTAAAGTAAACATTTTGGTCTCTCAGAATGAATATATGGATTTACGTTAAGTGACACGTGACATGTCTGTTGAAGGATTAGAATGATCATCTTAGAAAATCCGAAGATTAAAATGAATCATACTCAGTTGAATTCTTTCTGTGTTATTAACCTTTGAAGCAATTGTGTGTTTAAGAGGGAGGATTCTTGAAGTTCTAAGGAATTGGCCTGAGATGAACATTCAAGTCATAGTTGTAACTGATGGAGAAAGGATCCTAGGTCTAGGGGACCTTGGCTGTCAGGTAACTTTGATTATACTTGATCACATGTATAACCTATCATAATATGATGATTAAGGCAACTACTCACGTAAAGATATCTTAACGTAAAGATGACAGTTGAGAACTGTTAGATAGTTTGACATATTTGACTAAACTGCTTAACATAATACATTTCGACTTCTTAACTATCATCTTCACAGAGGGTAAATGACATTGAAGTTAAAGAGATAACATAACTTCACTGATGATTTTCACTTTGGTAACTTGTGATGGATTATTAGGGAATGGGAATACCAGTTGGGAAACTTTCTTTATATACAGCACTTGGAGGAGTTCGTCCTTCTGCTGTAAGTAGCTTACTATCTATGTCACAAAGAAGTAGTTGATATGATACATTTATGGTAATCACTTATAAGATTGTTTCAGTGCTTGCCTATTACCATTGATGTGGGTACAAACAATGAGAAGCTGTTGAATGATGAATTATACATTGGTCTAAGGCATAAAAGAGCAACTGGCAAGGTTTCTGATTCACTTCCCATACTATATTGGATCAAATTAGGCATTATTCTTGTCATCTAATGTTCCATGATAATGAATTTGATTCGAATATTCGGATTCCAGGAATATGATGAACTTCTGCATGAATTCATGACTGCAGTAAAACAAAATTATGGAGAAAAAATCCTTGTTCAGGTTGTCAAAACTCTTTTATATCTGCTTTGAAGTACTAAGAATTCAAGGATGATTAGAAAATCTTGTTTGGAATCTAAATGGGATATATCTACTAGTGTTTTTCTGTTTTCTGAATTTTGTTTTATCAGTTTGAAGACTTTGCAAACCACAATGCTTTTGATCTACTTGAAAGATATAGGTCAACACATCTTGTTTTCAATGATGATATTCAGGTTAGAGGTTTTTATCTTCAGTGATGGATTTAGTTACATTGTTAACCAATGATTATCTCTTATAATTCCCTCTGCTTTGTTGCAGGGAACAGCGTCGGTGGTCCTCGCCGGACTTGTCGCGGCCCTGAAATTGGTCGGAGGAAACTTAGCTGATCACAAGTTCCTCTTCCTTGGGGCTGGAGAGGTAAAAGTTTAATTATGAGATTGCCTCTTTTTTTTTAGCTTAAATTATCGTATTCTGTGTCGACATTCGCTTTAAGTATCTTTTGAATTGTGTTCTTTGTGGTTACAGGCTGGCACCGGAATAGCAGAACTCATAGCCCTTGAAATATCAAAACGGGTTTGTAGCCGAATTTAGACTTATTCCTTCTGATGCTATGTTAGAATGAAAGTTCGTAAAAAATTCATTAAGTTGTCTTTATGTGAATTTAATATTTGAAAATCGTGAGATAATTTAACAAATATTAACTTCATATGAAGATAATTATACGTGAGTCTTTACAGTAGAAGTTAATAATAAGACTTCTGTTAATTACTGAGAGTCATTTTGATTAGTTTAAAGATCGGAGACTACTTTTATTATATGATTAAAATTGAGAGACTATTTTGATTGTTACAAATAAAAATAACAAAGGAAGTACTATTTTTAATGTTTTATGATGAGAAGAACATTGCATGAACAATTTAGATTACCCAAGAAACTATTATTGTGTATGCAGACAAATATTGAAGTGGAAAAAGCTCGCAAGAACATTTGGTTGGTGGATTCAAAGGTTATCCATAGAATTCAATTCAGCTCTAAAATCTTGTAAAATTTCACATCTTCTATGTTGTTAATATTTTACTCTAATCTTGTAGGGATTGATTGTTAGTTCCAGAAAGGAATCACTTCAACATTTCAAGAAGCCTTGGGCTCATGAACATGAACCTATATCAGATCTGGTCAAAGCAGTTAATGTACTCTTTCCGTGTAACAAGATAGAAATATATTTTTTTTTTGGTAAAAATTCAGGTGCAGTTAACTTCATGTAAAGTTGATAGCTGAGAGAGTATGACAATTTAGTCAAACCTCTCATATCACTCTAAACTGTCAACTTCACATGAAGTTAACTGCACCTGAAATTTTTATCTTTTTTTTGTCTTTTTATAAATATTTTTGTATTTTCTGTCTTGAAAAACTTATCATATTTCATGGTTTTTCAACTCAGCAAATTAAGCCAACAGTATTGATTGGAACATCAGGACAAGGCCAAACTTTTACTCAAGCAGTGGTTGAGGCTATGGCCTCCAATAATGAGGTACCTTGTCAATTTTATTTGTCTAATTTAGTTTCATTAAAATTCTGAAGAAAATTCATAGTTAACTATTTTCACTAAATATGCAATGTCATGTTGACATAAGCTAATTAATAATGTGTGTTAAATATGTGACAATTTTTGCAGAAACCTATTATCCTAGCTCTTTCCAACCCAACATCACAATCAGAATGTACCGCTGAACAAGCTTATAATTGGACTAAGGTAATAATAATATGAATACACAACTTAATTCTTTTATAATTTAAGTTTCTTTATATCATTCTTTCATATCTGCTTTGACCACAATTATGTCATGTTATGAGAAAGTCAAATATTATCTTGGACTATTCTTAAAATTTCTAAAGCCCAATTAAATTCTTGTATCTATTTTTTTTATAATTCGATAGAATCTTACTCAAACAAATACTTAAAGATTCTAATCCCTGCTTTATATTAGGTAGAAAATCAAATGAAGTTGTACTTATATAAAATTGATAATTAAAAATTATTAAATAATTTAATATGTTTGACTAAATTATTATTTAATCGCTTTTAACCGTTAATTTTATATAAAATTAAGTGCAGGTAAGATTTCAGTTTTATATTAATTATTTTTTTAATTAAAAGTTTATATTAATTATTACATTTGTACTAATTGGATTTGGATCAGGGACGTGTAATTTTTGCTAGTGGAAGCCCATTTGACCCGGTTGAAATTGATGGAAAGAAACATGTGNGTTTGATAATGTCTGGAACAATCCGAGTTCATGATGACATGCTTCTAGCAGCTTGTAAGTGCATTATTATTAACATTGCTTTATTAATTTCTACATTTTTTTCTTTTTTCCTTTTTTTTTGAGTAATCATGGTTAATAAATATTATTATTTTTTGTCGATATTTAATCAATAATATTTTGTATCTATATTTTCAAATATTTTATGCAAAAAAATATATCATTTATATCTATATTTATCAAAATTTTATACGTATAAATCAATATAATTTATATCTATATTTTTCAGAATTTATAAATTAATAAAATTTATTTATTAAAAAAATTTAATATTTATATTAACTAAATAATAATAAAAAGTACTAAAAATTACTAGCCTCTATAAATTTCTCTTATCTTTTACTTCATTCTCACAAGTTGAACTCAAAACCGTGAAAAGAAGGGACAAGTAGTTTCCTTATCACTATAGACAAATTCTAGTGTTGACCATAGTTAAAAATTAAAATGTTTCATTAACGTACACCTTTTAAAAAAATTTGCTTTTATTTCATAAAAATAAGAGAGAAATTCTTGTGTGCTAATGAAAAATCATTTAACATGTGCTATAAAAACAAGGTTTTAAAAATCAAATCAATGGTAAGATGAGAAATTTGAAGGTTTAAATATTCAACTAGTTATAACTAAATAAATAAATAATATACAATCTTTTTAATCAATTGTTTGAACTGATTAACAAAAAAAAAAAACATGACTAATTTACCAATTTTTTACTAGTTTTCATGCAAATGGTTTATAATTTTTGGTTAAATTAAAGTGGGTAAGTAATAGATTCTAAGTTAATTTAGTTGAACCGGTCGATTCAATTCGATTTTTATAGTATTACTAAAAAGATGCACCTACAAGGAGTTGATCTTTGTTTTTCCATATAATTTTTAAGGATTAGAATGAAGATAAGTAGAAATATATATATATATTGAGTATGGAAAGATTATTAAAGTTGTGATGGTTGGTTTGTTTGGAACAGCTGAGGCATTGGCTTCACAGGTGAGCAAAGAGGACTATGAAAAGGGGCTTATATATCCTCCCTTCACTAACATTAGAAAGATTTCAGCAAATATAGCTGCAAATGTGGCTGCTAAGGCCTATGAGCTTGGTAAGCCTTCTTTTCACTATCATATTTGTAATTTTATTTTTTTTTTTTTTTGTTTTTAAAGTTTGTCAAAAATTTTTAAAATATTTCTAAATTTTATTTTATTTTAGTTTTGTTCTAAAAATTTTTTATTTGGCTCAAATATACTCCTGACAGTTAATTTTTCAAAAAATTTAGGACTAATCCAGCAGTAATGCATGACAAATTGACAACTATCTCTGGTTTATTTGTGTTGATAGTTATTCTTATAAAATTGTTGCTGAATTAGTCATTTTTTGAAAAATTAGTTGTCCGAGGTATATTTGATGAAATCGAAGATTTTTGGGATAAAATTAAAATAAAATAAAATTTATAGATATTTTTAAAACTTTTAACAAATTTTAAAAACAAAAAATATTTTTATTTTAATTATATATTTTTTATACAAAATTAAATGGACCTAATTTACCTAAAAAACTAGCTCAAGAAATAAGTATTGTCTCACATATATAAAAACTGCTAGAGTTTTAATCTTTAGACAAAGACTTAGAATGAGAAATCTGAGGAAGACTTGAATTTTTGTGTGATATGGAGGTGGTCTAATAACAATTTTTAATCAGATTCTAATATCATATAAGAAATTAAGTGAGTTTAATTTATCCCAAAAATTAATTTAAGAGATAAAGATTGTCTTATACTTATAAAAATTATAATATTTTTAATTTTAGACAACATAAAATTTAATATTTTGTTATGACATAAAAGACAAACTTTTTATCAAAATATTAGAAATAGTTTTAGGTTGTTGATGAAATTGAATTTCCATTAAACTCAGGCTTGGCCACTCGACTTCCTCAACCAAAAGATTTGGTGAAGTTTGCTGAGAGCTGCATGTATACTCCAACCTATAGAAGCTACAGATGAAGTCACTTCAATTTTTTGCCATTATATATTTTTTTTTCATATATATGAAACAAGTGTATTATTTTCTTAATTAATTTTTTCCCATTTTTTTTTCACTTTGGTTCTTCTAAGTTATATATTGTTTTGGATGCGATAGAAATAGAATGTATGTAGTTGGTATAGTAGTGATAGTGAGATAATATTATAGCTTTAAAATTTTGACATTTTTGTTATACATTTTATTTGGCTTCAAATTAATTAAATAGAAAACGAAAAATATTTATACAATGCTCCCCACAGAATCTCATATATGTTGATAGATGTGTAGATGGAATAATATATGATTATTATGCATCATATATTGTATAGTACTAGCTAGCTCTGATCCCTAGATTTTTGGCATGTGAAGCCACTATGTATGTACTGTGATCTTATCTGAATTTAATTCAATAAATATTATGTGTACAAGTAATAAGTATAACCAACAAGCTAAGGTTAATTTCTTCCTTCTAAATAGTCAAAATTTTGTATCATTGTACCACTAGCTGGCTAGGCTCATCATATATATTATATATAGTACAAATTTGAATTATTCATTACAATCTATATAAGTGTCACAATTTTGGACACACTTTAATATTATTATGTTTTATTCAATTTCTTGAGACTTTGACTTAAGATTAAATCAGTCTAATTTTTAATATTTAACAAAAAAATTAAGAACATAAAAAAATAATAAAAAGAATCCTTCGCTATATGAATATTTATTATAAATGGCTCTTACACAATACTAAACATTTATTTCTATTTAAAATTATTCACCTTTTTAATGAACTATTAGAATTTAAACTAATCAACAGTTTAGATTAATTATCTAAAATTTTCGTTACAAATATATAACTTACTACATTATTTTTTTTATTATTCTAAATTATTTTATATTATTTTTCATGCTTCTATACATATTTACACATTTTTTTAAAAATGTTCTATGATCTTCTACAAACTTGTAAAATTTTTTAGGATCTTTTGAAATCTTTTAGAACATTTCAAAACTATCCAAAACATTCATAAACATTCTAAAATACTATATAAACACTATTAAATTTAACATCCTAAAATTTATATATCTTAACATAATGGTTATCCTCATCATAAAAATATAACATGGAGTATAAAATTTCTTAAATGTTGAAGGAAAGGCCAGTGTATATTTTTATAAATTATACATGTATATATAGATAGATAGATATATAACACTCAAAAAAGCTAATATAATTTATTTTAATTTTTTGAGTTAAATACAGAAAAGTGTTATTTTATGGATACATAAATAAAGAATGCCTATCAAGTATGAATCTTTTTATCATTTTAAAAATGAAATGCTCATAATATTACATAAAATAACTATCAAATTAATCATCGATATAAAATAATATATTAAAATACAAAATATATATTTAAAAAATTAAATAATATATAATATATTTATACAAAAATATATAATAACTAATTTGATATATAACTGATTTTTAATAGACACGTACACATCATTTTTTTATATAAAATCATAATTGAAAGATATAACATGTATCTTTTGCAAATATGATCATGAATGCTACTTATTAAGTGCGAAGAGTTAACGGTAGTAATATAATAAGGGTGAAAACTTAGATGTAGTCGACTTCACATGAAGTTGATATTTGAGAGTCGTTAGATGATTTAATTGATGTAACTAAATTTTTATCTAACGGCTCTCAGATATCAACTTTACGAAAAGTCGACTTCACCTGAATTTTCACCTATAATAAGAATAATTCTTATTCCACTACTTAAAAAAAAAACACTAATACAAGCAAAACCAAACTCTAAAATTTAGTATCATGAAAGAAGATGAGACACCCTGATCATCAAGTCCTCATATTAGGTATATGTATTAATGATCACATACATACATACGGCTATGTCAGCAATTTGAATTGATAGATTCGTAGGTCTCTATTATGGGCTACATCATCTATATACATGCATCATGTATGTGCAGATTTTCGTTCTATCATAAATAGTGATAGATGAAACCATTTTATTTGTATTATTTACCGCTCAATATTCATCATCTTTGCATTATTGAAGACCTAAATATTGAATACAACCTTGCCCTAAGTCACATGTCATCATATATTTTGTTATGTTGTCTATTTTTGGAGGGTACAAAGCATCAAATTTACATGTTTGTGACTGAACAAATAGAGAGACACAATTAAATAGTTACATGCATTATTATTATGATCATCACACTATATATCATCACGTGTGTGTTATCAATTCTCTGTTCACATTATTGTACAAATCATAAAATTATTGTGCTTGACATGTCAATTTTTTACCCCATATATCATGTCCTTCGTATTGACCTTGGAATATGAAGTTCAAGCCATACCTTGCTTTTTTCTGGAATAACTGTTACGTACATGATTGTTACATACCAATGTAATGTAACGTTACGTCCAATCTATAGTTTTTCTTCTTTTTTTTTTCCTTTTTTCTATTTTGTATCATGCTCTTGGAATTTATGATGAGTAGCTACTAAACAGTTTCCCAACACATATATGCAAAACCACACGATGAAATATCACTTTACTTTGAAGTCCTTTAATCAATAATTAACAACCAATTAATAAAAATTTACCAATTGACATTTAATAAACGTTTTTTAATTTTTGATTCAATTGAATCGAGCCAGATGATTCGAGTTTTGACGTTTTTAATAATTAATCCGGTTGAATAATTTAACTAATTTTTTTTTAATTTGAGATTTAAATAAAATTGAACTAAATTTTAGGGCAAATCACTTAATTAAGTCATAGTGAGCAAAATTTTACACAAATGTGCCAAACCAAAATCTGGTTCATGAATCAATCAATGTACGTTTATATGTAGTTCGAAGTAGTTAAATTCGAACTCCATTTACGTATAATTCGAATCACCTTTATTCGAATTATACAAACGTGCACACACTAATTCGAATCAACAATTACACACACTAATTCGAATCAGAGATTACATACAGTGATTCGAACTACACTCACGCATGCGTTTTCAAGTAATTTGAATTTGACTGATTCGAATTATTAATGGTATAATTCGAATTATGCTGTTAAAAAATTAAAAATTTATTAAAAAATTAATAATTTATTAAAAATTGATAATTTAAAAATTAAAAAATATATATTTTATTTCATACATTAAAAAAAAGCTAACAAAATATTTAATTACGAGATTTCTTTAAAATATTAATGAGCTATCAATTCGAATTTCATATAATACTCTTTTGTCCATTTTTAATAGCTCATGAATATTTTTTAATAATTTTTTTAATAAATTTATTTAAATTATACTACAAAAAAATATTTTATCCTATACAAACAATTTTAAAAAATGGCTTAAAAAAAGTTAAGAGTACTATAAAAATTTGTAATGTTCTGGTGACTTAGGTAAATACATGCATGTACTCAAATTTTAAATAAAATACTCTACATAGTCAATAATAATTTAGAAATGAAAGAAAATATTTTATTCCATACAAAATAATTAAAAAATATATTTTATTATATACAAAATAATTTTTAAAAAATGGCTTAAAAAATGTTATGAGTCCTATAAAAGTTTGTAATATTCTAGTGATTTAGGTAAATACATGATAAAAATATATTTTTTTTAATTTTCAAATTATTATTGACTATGTAGAGTATTTTTTTAATGTCCTAAATCATTAAGACATTACAAATTTTTATAGTACTCCTAACATCTTTTAAGCCATTTTTTAAATTATTTTACATAGAATAAAATATTTTTTTGTGGTATAATTTAAATAAATTTATTAAAAAATATTCATGAGTTATTAAAAATGGACAAAAGAGTATTGTATGGAATTCGAATTGATAGCTCATTAATATTTTAAAAAAATTTCGTAATTAAATATTTTGTTAGCTTTTTTTTAATGTATGAAATAAAATATATAAAATTTTTAATTTTTAAATTATTAATTTTTTAATAAATTTTTTTAATAAATTAATCACCCTGATTCGAATTACTATGT
This sequence comes from Arachis duranensis, assembly GCF_000817695.3. Lineage (NCBI taxonomy): Eukaryota > Viridiplantae > Streptophyta > Magnoliopsida > Fabales > Fabaceae > Arachis > Arachis duranensis. The sequence goes on from NC_029780.3 coordinate 3,339,107, forward strand.
CTAATTCGAATTAGGTTTATTTAAATTAGTGTGTGTATGTGTATAATTCAAATCAAAGTGATTCAAATTATATGTAATGGAATTTAAATTTAACTGCTTCAAACTATATATAAACGTGTATTAATTGATTCATGAACTAGATTTTAATTTTACGAATTTGTATAAAAAATTTTTCACTTGACTTATTTGAATTTTTTGCCCTAAATTTTACTGAAATTAATCAAATATTAGTCAAATCTTTAGATCAAATCGAACCATATGAAAATTAAAAATAAATAAAAAATTTTAAAAGTGCAGAAACGAAAAATAAAATCTCTCTTATTTCTATCTCATTTCATTGTCAACCCTCAATGCAATTTATATATTTTCTTGGG
>NC_029780.3:3339590-3350383 GCF_000817695.3 Arachis duranensis
TATATATCAACTCTCTATTTTTTCACTAATAGTATTGTCTCCTAATCATAAAAAAAGGGACAATTATTGGAAGATTTTTTTAATTAGTGAGCTTGGAGTTCAATGTAAATTAAAGTACTCTATGAATTGAATAATATAAAACAAACCAAACATTCGGAATTTCTTTAAATTTTTACACTATGCACATGATGCTCAATTCAAAGACGATGCATTCTTCAAATATTCTCTCACGTATTCTGAAATTAAAACACTAAAATACTTAATAGCTAGGAAGATTCTAATTATTAATTATTGGTACGTTTTTCTTCTTTATGTCTAAACTTAAACACGGGGTCTTCGGTCCAATGAACACTTTTTTTTCTAGTTGATTACACTATAAAGAATGATTAACGATGATTAATTTTTTTAATTAAAATAGTAGGGTGTCTAGATAGTCTCCAAGTATTTGGTGATTTAGGGTTTGATTGGTTTAGATTTTATTTACCAAACATAAACATAAGCACCTCTTCAGCAACTATTAAGTATTGTCCTATTGGTTTGATTTTTTTTTTTGAAGTTAAACAAGTTTTTTTTTTAAAAAAAATGTTTTTATTTAATTTTAAATTTATTTAAATACATTTAAAAAATTACTTTTATTAAAAAAACAAATTGTTTAATATTTTTTAAAGTTAATAATACAAATTTTTAAAAAATAAAAAATAACTATTATTTTTAAAAACCAATACAAACGAATCCAAAATAAGCATATTTTTCTCGCCCAAAAGATAAGCACGTTCTATTTTTGGGTTTTTTTTTTTCGTGTTTTGGATATGTATTGGCGTTAATAATTTATAAGATTGGTGAAGCTAATAGTCAAACAGTCATAAGATGAGATGTAACACTGAGAGGAAATGACGAAATAGGATATATACTAAACAAAGGAATTAATATGATCTCTGAAAAGAAATATTCCTTCTAGATTAGGTCAAGAAGTAGTTTTTTTAAAAAAAAAAAAATAGAAGTGAGACTCGAATATATAATTTTTGAGTGAATATAAAAAAATTATGTCATTTAAATTATAAGTTGATGGAATTTAAAAAATTTTAATTCTTTCATGAGTGTCACTTATCGTCGCATAGATTCTCAAATTAATTTTGTTCAAGTTAACTAACTCAAAATCTTATTTAAGAGAAAATCATAAGTATCCAAGCACATAGCCAACGGCTTAATGAAGATTCTAGATTTGAGTTTTATAAATAAATAAATCAAAAAAGAAAAAAAAGGAAGTGTTGGCGTAAGAAACTTTGTTGCCTTGGGATAATAAATAACGTTTACGTAGATAAATAGATAAATAACAACACTACTTGATATTTATATTTATTTATTTTATACGATTAACCTCTAATTTCAATAAATCTTACTTTTTAGTGTATAAAAAATTAATCACAAAATTTGTTACATACACTATCCTTAACAAGTTAACATCTTTTACTTAATAATAATCTTTTACTTTTTTATTTTTAATTATTCCTTCAAAAGTGGGGTTAGAGAGAAGCTTTATCCTCTAAATCAAGGTCTATATATATATATATATATATCCAAATCCATATACATTATCCATATCCATAACATAGTACCATCTAGTGTTGTCTATATATAGACATATATTCTGTCTCTGTCATTTCTAGTCTCTCCCCATAATACAACACATGCATCACATTTTCCGATCTAACTACAATTTATACACATCATCATCACATGCAAACAACCTTTGACTCCATACCTACTTTTTATTAAGCAATTACAAATTAAATCCAAAATAATATAATTAAATAATACACCATATATTTTGTTGCTACATTATTGATGAGGGTAGGTAGCTACATATAAAACTAAAACAAAGTGATTCATTCAATAATTTCACATCATGAATCGGAGGTGCTCCGGGTGCAGCAAAAATGGTCACAACTCCAGAACATGCCCTTATTACTCATCCTCTGCGTCTCGCACCACCGTTACTACAGTGAAGCTCTTTGGGGTGCGGCTCTCCATGACCCACGGATCAGGATCATGCTCCGCCGCATCACCCAATCATAACTCTCCTTTCTCACACTACTCCTCTGACGGTTACGTGTTGGATAGTGAGCCATCAACCCCTGCTGCCACCATCAACTGCCACCATCCTCCTCCTTCCATAAACAAAGGTTTGTAACCGCCAAATTTAAGCTTGAAGCTTAAATTTTTTGCATATTTTTTAGAACTTAATTTTGATACTGATTTACACGTTATTATTTTGATACTGATTTACACGTATATTTTTTATTAATAAATATACGTATAAAAATATTAAGATTGAATTTATTTTTTATTTTTTTTATTTGTCTTATATTACAATTCTTATAAAAATATCAATATTTGAATTTTAGACTTTGATTAAATGTCATAAAACTATTTATTTTAAAATTTATATAAACACGTCAATAAATAATTATAGATTTAAATAATTGTATTACATTACTAAAATTTTTGTAATCTATATATTTTAAATGTAAAAAATGATTAGATAATAATTTAATTAAATAACTGCAGTATGAAAAAAAAAAGAAAATTAAGTGTCTTAAGCTAGGAGGAGGTAGAGAGAATGTAGTTAATTACATGTTGATTAAGATTACTATATTTTAGGCATTCCATGGAGCCAAGAAGAACATCGATTGTTCTTAATTGGATTGGAGAAATTAGGAAAAGGAGACTGGCGTGGAATATCTCGAAATTACGTTGTATCACGAACGCCAACTCAGGTAGCAAGTCATGCTCAGAAATACTTTATCCGGCTGCGGCAGAGCAACGCCACGCCGCGAAAACGACGATCAAGTCTTTTCGACATGTTCAAAAATTTGGTTAGTCTTTGTTTATAAACTCTTCACTTCTTTCTAATTTTTTCCGGTGTAGGACTAATTCTTTATACTACTTATATATGAGTTGTGAGAATTTCTTGAGCTATAAGCTCATTGTTGAAAACATTATTTCTTTGATGTATTAGGCTTCGAATTCGCCTTCACTAAAAGAAGAACAAGTATTACTTCAACCTTCTAAGAACTCACAACTTAGCAATGTGGAAGAAGAGCTCAATGAAACTATAATGGTATCGAATGAAGCCACACCAGCGTCACCGCTTCCCGGATTCTTCCGGCCGCCTTATCCGGCTCTCCCATTTTCCTCATGGCCATCAAGTGCCTGTTCCTTTGGAGAAGCTACCCTAATCTTAGATGGAAGGCCATTGCATTAGGTGTTGGTATTTAGTAATATGTTTTTTTTTGGGGGGGGGGGGGGATTAATTCGTCTGGACTTACAAGAATGTCTTAGTGTCTTCCATATCAACACGGCAAGACTACTTTAGTTAGAAATTCTTGCCCTTGAAACAATAGCATTATCAGTGTAAGTCAAGATGTTTGACTTTTTTTTTTCTTTCTAAATTTAGTGATGATGAATGCTGAATTTAGTATGTTTTTCAGTAATCTTTTAAATATGAAGGGCCATATGTATTTTCTGTCCAATAGGGTTTATTTTAAGTCCGATTCTAACGTTTACAATATATGCCCAATGTTTGGCGTCGAATTGAAGCCCAATATGCAGTGTTAGCGTCAAAACACTGACACTTTAGCCTCGATATCTAGTCTTTTTTTAATTAAACTAAATATAATAAAGTTCAGACTTCAGACCCAAAAAAGAAACCAAATATAATAATCCTTTTTTTTTAAAGAAAATCCGAATTTAATATAATTTATTTTTCTATGTTTAGCAGTATTTGCATAAGTTGAACTTTTTGATAAAGTATAAAAAAGAGAATCAACTTCTTTCCTATTTGATTTTGATAAATAAACTAGATTTATTTTAACTAAAAACGTGAACATATAAATACAAAAATAATATATTAACACTCAAATAAAATATGATTCATGTAAATTCTATTTCACTAAAAATATTTTTTTTATCGTCAAACAAAATTCTACAATCATTTATATAAGTTAAAGAAAATAAAATTATGCAAATTAAAACAAATCCAAGGAATAATATAATATATAGGTTATTTGAAAAATTTATTTAAAGAATATAATATATAAACTATTTCATCTATAACATAAAATATATATAAATAAAATAATATTTTAATAAACAAAATTAATGATAACTTTTTCCTAAAAAATAACGTAATAATGTTATTAAATTCACTATTTAGAAAATAATGCTAATGGGGATTATTTATTAAATTTATTACTAATTTTAGTTGGAGGATAATGCTAGTGAAAGTTATTGAATTAAGAGAGACAAATAAAAAATATTCGAAAATCTATAAAATTACAAGTTAAAGAAAAAACTTACAATAGAATAGTAGATGAAATATCAATTGCTCGTTGTGGTGAAACTTGTATATATCAACTTTTATATAGATAAAATAGATTTTACAACTATCAGTATAGGCCTCTGCTATATATCAACTTTTGAAAGATTTTCAATTGTATCTTCGTATCAATAATTTTTAACCATTAGATCTAAATTTTCCTCAACCTTTATATAGATAAAATAGATTTTACAACTATTAGTATAGGCCTCTGCTTGGCAGTATTTAAGAATCTGAATCCAAAGATAGGAAAATTCAATGAAGCCATAATCAAAGATAGGAAACAAAAAAAAATGTTTATCTAAATTCCAAACTACATGGATTTATAACACAACGACCTTTTTACCTTTTTGGTCTTTTACTTATGTGGATGTGTACCTTCGGAATAAAAAATAATTTACCGTTGTAAATGACAAAAATATCCTTTTTATGGTGGGAAAGTGCACACCACATCTTTACCGGATAAGACAACTTTAAGCTTTCTAAAACATCCTAATTCCTAAGTTTTTAATACGCTTGAATCATATACATATGGAAGAAATGAAGGGCAAAACTTTAGTTTTTAACGTTAATAGGTCTTCAGCTGTATCCACACATAACACGACTGATAAGAGGGGTAATCAAGGGATCTGGACACAACATCAAACCCTTGATCATTATTTTATTACTAAACAAACTTTCCATGTTAACTCCACAAAACAAAGAAGTGAAACAAAATTGTGGTGGAGAGAATAGCCAAAAAAAATTTAGACATATCCACTACTTGTGTCTTGAACCGGAGTAGTGATTGTCATTGGGATTTCTCCTGCCACTAAAAACTGCTAATGCTTTCCTTATGGGAGGCTGGAAAGGAGCTCGCTTATCTGTGTGGTGGGTGAAGACACTGCCTGATGCAAAAATGTCATCATCCTGTGAAGAAAAAAGAAAAAAATAAATAAATTAAAGTAGCTATGGTTAGCATGAAGGTAAGTCTCCAAAAGGGAAGGACAACAGGAAGATGCAGCAAATTCAATTGGAAACGGAATCAGCAGCTATATAAGTAGTTTCAGCACGTATAGATTAACTACCTTCTTGTTAGCCTTCTTTGTTTTAGGATAAAGTACCCGTTGAGGAAGCTGATCTTCGCGGAGAATCAGGTTCTTTGTGACTGCATCCCTGCCGCCTTTGGGTAGAGGCAGTGAAAACTGCAAATAAAGCCATGTAAAAGATGCAATACATTATTAAAAAAAAAAATTTAAACATGTAGTTCTAGAAAACAAACCAAGCTCACCTTTGTACCACGTAATGTTACTCGAGGTCGACGGGCTGCCATCACTATACCATTTTCACCAACAGTAACAGCTACCTTACGTAGGGTACCACCATTTCCACATTTTGGACAGAAAATCCTCCCAATATCAGCAGTAACAGTGCGGCAGGCATGACACATGAGTATCCATCTGGACAAACAATTGAGACATAAGCACATAGGAATTGCCATATTGTGATGCAGAATATATTATTAAACTACACACAAACAGCAAATGTCATAAGTCATTATGTAAGTTGGGAATAGTGATGATTGGCAATTTGTAAAGACATAATAAGCATTTAAGAAGCTTAAGTAAATTACCTGTGTAGCTGGTGTATCTGTGAACCTCCAGGCGCCAGCAAGCGCAAACCCATTTGGAGAAGAACATTTTGCATTGCAAAGTCACCTGTTACACAGGCTACACTTGATTCAGATAATGATCGAACCATCCAACTTTGTTCACTACTATCATCATCTGCATATGACAAATCAGTAACTTCACTAGTCTGGCTTGCATGCTCCAGGTGGTTTGATTCGCCGTTGACTGTATCTGTCTCACAAGGTTTAGAGATACCTGGGTTTTGTTCATCATCAAGAACTTCAGGTGAACCTTCTAGCATCATTTGCTTCATAAGCGCAGGGAGCGTTTCATTACTTTCATTCTCTTCTATTATCTGATCATTCACAGAAACACCACTTTGAATATGGTTTCCGTCATTATTTTGATGAATGTGCTGAGACGAAGCTCCAGCATCTTCAGTAACATCATCGACATTTTCTTCCAAATCTTGCTGATCTTGATTACTGGATAATGTGTCATACAACTCACGTCTAGCTTTCCTTCGTAGAAATCTCCTATGAGTACTTCGGCTGACAGCAGGCATCCAATCACCCTCGTCGCCATCAACTTGTCCTTGAGATGCATCAATTCCAGCAGCCACCATGATCTTCCCTTCAATATTTATCTCCTTTTTCTTAGGTTGATATTTCTTAGGCTTACTTGATCCTAACTCAAGATTCTGTTGAATATATGAGGAAGTTTCGCTTTTATGTTCCCCTGAACCATCTTCTGAAGGACCTTCTTGAGAAACAACATTCAGGTTTAAGTCCTTCAAAGGAAGGATCCTTGAATTGGAATTCGACTTGTCCTCAGCTTGATGCTCCAATGCTTCCCACTCCTCCATATTAGGCACATTAGAACCCCACCCAGGCATGTCCTTCTCAGGCAACCTCGGAACGTTCACCGTTTGAACAGGAGGTGGACTTTCCCTGAGATTTTGTGTCCCGTGGATTTGAGCCTCCAAAGTGTAAGTCAAAGCTATGAGTTTGAGATCAACATCTGAAAGAGTTTGCAGGTCACCAGTAGCCCTAGCAAACTTGACAACTACAGCATTCCATTGGTAGTATAAGTTAGAAGCCAATACACACTATCAGTTCACAAATAATAATGCATAAGCTATCAATCATAATATAACATCTAGATTGAATTAAAAAGCAGCAGTTTTGAACATTAAATTAATGTCCAAGATAATTTCACTAGAATTTCAAATTAAATTCTGTGGAACATATTCACTTGTATTGTCCAATTTAACAACGCACTCAAAGATTAATGCTTAATGCATAATGAGTCCTTATTTACACCCACATGCAAATGATAGACTCATCTGAAAGATTACCTTTGTTGATAGCTTCAGGAGTGGGCTCCATGGTATCGATAGTGAAGGGAAGGAAGGAAAGTTTGTGGCGCGAGACAGGGTCACGGATTTCTTCCATGACTTCAGGGACAGACACAAACTTGTCGGCAAGGCTGTGAAGCTTCTCGCCGCCGTCAATGACGGCGTTGGCGTCAACAACAGCCACAGAAACGCCATGGGCGGATTTGCAGCTCTCGACCAAGCCTCGACCATTCTGAATGGATTGTTGCTGAGGTGGCTTCGCAGTTGCCTGATTCTTCAGCACGCTGCTCCAGCATGATGATGATGATGATGATGCTGGTGGTGGTGTTGCAGGTTGATCCTCCATGATTGTGATTCAGATACAGGACTGAGAGGCGCAATCAAGCTCAGTGGGCTTATTCGTTTTGTTCGCTAATTATATCACTCATTATATCACTATTGAACTCATAAAAAAAGTCACAAGAAATAAGCAAATTTTATTGAATTAACTAAACCAGCAACAAATATTCGATATCTTCTCATCTAGTTAGTTGACTTAATTTTATTCATCTGTTTCTTTGTTGAACTAGAAACAAGGTTGAACAACCTATTCTAACCAAGCTGACCAATTTATGCTTTTCTTCATCGAGTTAAAAACGAAAAATAACAAACTATACACCATCATAATTTTAACAAGGTTTTAAGCACAATTTTAACAAAGATTAACAAGCTTTTCCATAAATTAACAAGGATTGTCAAAATTTTCAGCTTCAAAAAAAAAAAAATAAATAAACAAAAATTACAGTAGTGAACAAACTCAGAGTATAGCATTGAGCACAAAAAATTGATTTCTGAACAAACTCAAAGTAGCCATTAAAAAAACAGAACAACAAATGATTTCTGAACATTAAGGATAGTATCTTAATATGATAGATTAAGAATAACAATCTGTAAATTATATGCAATGAATAATTTCAAAATCTGAGCATCTAAAGAAATTCAACATCATTACAGCAGGCAACAATCAACAAAATCACTTTGTATTCATAATCAGCAAAACCAATTCATCAATCAACAAAATCATTCATAATCAGCAAAATAATTCATAAACCAATTCAACACTCAACAAAATCACTGCATATTCAGTCAGCAAACCCAATTCATAAACCTATTCAACAATAAAATTAACAAAAATAACATTTCAACATTTCAATTTCAACCTCTACCATATTCTAATCAGATTCCTATATCATACTACAATAAAAACATCAGAAATAACATCAATGTCAACTATTAAAAATTAATATAGAATATTAGAATAACTAAAAAAACTTACATGTTGACTGTTGTTGCAGCGGCAGAATCGAGCAATGTAGTGCAGGCAGCAACACCCGCGGAAGAGAGGTGAAGGAGGGATGGAGGCGCGGCGAGACGCGAGCAGTCACCAGGAAGCACAGCTGCAGGAAGAGATGCAAGATGCGAGCAGTGTAGCACACCAGGCGTTGGGTGCAGTGATGGCGGACGAGCGGAATACGAGGCAGAGGGAGCAAGAACGCTGGCGACGAGCACGCGAGGGACGACGAGCACGCGAGGGACGACGAGCACGCGAGGGACGACGAGCGGAGGAGACGCGACGAGCAGGTTTTGGGTGAAACCGATTTTCACTTGTTCTTTTTTTATCCGGTCCCTTATCTATCCCATGGCCAATTCACTGGTTTTTTGGTCTGTCCAGCCGGATCAGTTCGATTTTAACAACTATGATGAGAGAAGAGAAGACCAACCCCGTATTTCAAAGTCTGTTATTTTCTAAAAAACAACTAAATGACGTCATTTTTTGAAAATTGGCCGAATTTCAATTTGGTCCAATCGACTAGGTCCAAAATCAATTCAATTGATCGATTTTTGAACGATTCAACCGTTCTCAATAGAGAAAAATCATAAAAAAATAAAGAAGATGGAAGAAAAAGAAAAAGAAGAAGAGGGAGGAAGGGAAAATAGAGAAGATGGAGTAAAAAGAAAAGAAGAAAAGGGAGGAAGGGCAACACTGGCGAGGCGGGGAGCCATTGGCGCGGCAAAGAAGAGAGAGAAAGAGACAAGGGAACAACAGACACAGGAGCAAAAGGAAGAAATGGGGAAAAGAAGGAAAAGAAAGGGGAAAGAAGAGGACAACGACGGAGAGGACCATGGTTGCCGCTATCAAACAAGGTCTCTTAATTTTTGTTGAGTTAAGAAATTAACTAAATCAATTAGTGATGACAAACATTATTTTTGGGCAAAATAAATAATTAGTGTTGATCAAATTTTAATGGCATATTACTAATTATTTATTTCGTGTTGTAGGCCAAATTCATCCAAGCAGCCCAAAATGGTATAAAGACAATAAAGCAAGGCTGATGAGTAAAGTCCAAACAAAAGCAAAAGTTAGAAGCCAAAGAAATCAGATGGGCCAAACGGGTTACATGAACCAAACCGATCCAAGCTCGATTTGATTTTTAATTCCCACCATATTGCTCCAACCAAAGCAACGTTCTCCTCTCTAATCAAGTCACATCAAGACTTCAGAAAAGTAAGAAAGAGAAAGAGAAGAAAAGCTTCCTCCATAAGCCAGTAACCAAAGAAGCAAGAAAGAGAAAATCTAAGCCTGAAGCACAGAAGCTAAAGCAGAAAATCTAATACAAATCAAGCTTAAGAAAGGTAATCCATCTCATCTTGCATGCATCAGATCTTCATCCTTTCTTCCATACTCTCTGTTCTATCCGAAAATGGCATTCAAAGAAAAAGTTGATCTATGTTCTTCACTGCTACAAATCCACGGTCACAAGAGATTCTTGGGGACCAAGTTGCATATCTATGGTTCAGATTTGGTTGACCATTGGAAAACAATTTCGGTTACTCCTTCATGGCTTTTGGTCAAGTTGGAAAAGTCAGAAGGAAAGGTTCTACTTTGATGATTAAGAAGAAAAAGTGAGCTTGTGGGTTGGTAAAGCTCAAGGATCAAGGTGTTGACCTTGGAAGCAGAACCGAGCAACATGCAGGGAGATAAAAGAAGCTTGCTGCTCATTCGGAAAGACAAGGAGAGAAAATCAGAGTGTGAGAACAGTGTTCTAAAGTTCCTTTACTTGGATAATGCTTACTTTCAAAGAAACATTCGGCCAATACTGAAGAACTGTATCTAAGGTTTGTGAATCTGGTTTTGCACATAGCAAAGAGGCTGATGATAAAGTCAATATCCTTCATGTTTTACTGCTTGTAATATATTTTTCTAAGCTTATCTTTCTGTAATTTTTTGAGAGAAAAGGCATTGTGAGAAAACTTGAGAAAAAGTCGAGAATTGAAAAAGGCTGAGAGATACACTTTAGAGAAAAGCCTAGAGTTATTTTCAGATTTCTTTAGGTTAGCTAAGTGTCTTGTATCTTGTACCTGTTTGGTATCCCTTTCTTAGTTGGGTTAGCACTAAGAGTGAATAGTT
>NC_029780.3:3350635-3357300 GCF_000817695.3 Arachis duranensis
ATGACAAGACACAGAATCCAGGTGGTGATAAGTGAATCCAATACAATACTCCCTGTTTGTTCAACCTGATAATTATGCCATTGATTTGACAAATTCTTCCTTTACTTTTTGTTTTTGTTTTCCTTACTTTATAGATTAAAAGATGGAAAGATGTTCACCTATACCATCCTACCAAAGTTGGAAGTTTTTTGTTCCAACAGTCCAGACCATACAGATTTAATTTAAGAGTGAATGATTAAATTAGCCTTTAAAATATCACTCATTTTTAAATTAGTTCTCAAAAGTTTTTTTTTAATTAAATTTGTTCTTCAAAAATTTTAAATTAGTCATTTTAGTCATTTCGTCACTTCTATTACTAACGACGTCGAAATTTGTTGATGTAACATATTAAGTGACACCACAACACACACCTAGTAGTCCTAATTATGTTTGTCATCAAGAAAAGATTGTTGAGTTAAGAAATTAACTAATATAAATGATAATGACAAACATTAGATTATTGGGCTAATTACCCAATTAGTTTTGATTAATTTGGTTGAGTATTGCAGGTCAAAATTTCTGGTTGCAGCAGCCCAGTAAAATAGACAAGAAAATCAAAGCTGATGAGCTGAACAATCAAAGGAAGCCCAAAGAAATCAAAGCAAATGAAATCAGATGGGCCAAAGAAATCTAACGGGTTGCATGAATGATAACCGATCCAAGCCTGATTGCTCTCTCATTCAAATCCTTCCAATTTGCTTTCACCAAAAGCAACGGTCACCTTTTTCCCTCTTGGTCAGAAATCAGAGAAGTGAGAGAGAGCTTAGTTCCTAAGCTATTTACCGAAGAAGCAAGAAAGAGAAGGTTTGGCGAAAAGGTTGAAGTCTAAATCACCCACATCAATCTGTATCAAGAGAAATCAGAAGCTAAAGGTGATTTATTTCCTTCTACATGCATCTCATTTTCTTCTCTTCATCTTCAACTCTCTGTCACTTCAAATTGGGTTACCTGAAAAAGATGATCTCTGTTTAACATTGTTGTGTATCTACAGTCAAAAGTATATCTTGGGGATCAAGTAGTGTTTCAATGGTTAAGATTTGTGTTTACCATTGAAAGTATTTATTTTTGCTGTCCTGTGACTTTCGGTCAACAAAAAGGGTCAGAAACAAAGTTCCTATTTTGAGGATTAACTGGAAAAATAAGATGGTGAGTTGGTAGAGCACACAGCTCAAGAAGTTGACCTAGGAGAGAGTAACTCAGTAACATACAAGGAGATACAAAAGAAGATTTTTCATGATTCAGAAGTCAAGGAGAGATAACCAGAGTTTAGTGAGTTGTGTTCTGAGAAGAGTTATCTAAAGAAGTTCATCAACTTGGACAGTGCTTCCTAGTCAAAGGGGCATTCCGTCAGAATGAGGAACTAAATCAGAAGCAAGCAAATCTGGTTCATCACAGAGCAAAGAGGTTGTTGAAGTATCAATCTCCTTCATATTTTACATATTGTAATTTACTTTTCAATGTTTATCTTTCTGTAATTTCTTGAGATAAAAGGCTGAATGAGAGAGTCGTTGAAAGAGCCTAAGAGTGGAAAGAGGCAGAGAGATACACATGAGTGAAAAGCCTAGAGTAATTTCAGATTTCTTTAGGTTAATTATGTGTCTTGTATCTTGTACTTGTGAGGTACTCCTTTCTTAGTTGGGTTAGCATTAAGAGTGAAGAGTTAGGTATTAGCATAACAAAGTCAAGTTAGGTTAGAACTTTAGTGTGAAAAGATTGTGTCAATGCTGTGAAATTGGTGTATGTATACTTTAACTACAGTGAAAATTCCACCACTATTATGGTGGAGACTGGATGTAGGTTGTATTGCGCAAGGCAACCGAACCAGGATACATGATGGTGTCAGCTTCTCTCTTCCATACTCTGTTCTGTTTTCTGATATTCATGAGACAAAATAAAATTGTCTCATAAATTTTCTGCTGCTGAGTTCAAACAGATTCAGACTGAAAGTTTATTTTAAAAGGATTATTTCATTAAAGTAAAAGAAGGTCATAGATTCAACCCCCGCCCCTTCTCTAAACCTTCTACAACCTTCAGACTCCTATGTGTGTGTTACAATATTACTTAACGTGTACTTAACAAATTTTGGTAGCGTCAACAAAGAAAATGATAGAAGGATTAACACGACTAATTTAAAATATTTGAAGGATGAATTTGATTAAAAAAAATTTTTTTGGGGACTAATTTGGATAACGAATGATCTTTCAATGACGAATTTGATATTTACCCCTTTAATTTAAAAAATGTCAAGGGTTATAATTCAGTAGAATTGATCTATTAGGGTGCATTTGGTTATGAGAATAAGATAAGATAATACAATAAAAACAAAACATAAATGACATAAATACAAAATTTAATATTTTTGTATTTTGTTTGATGAAACTAAAATATATTATAAAAATTTAATTTATTTTATTTTGTTCATTCAAAAAATTAAAAATATATATAATAATAAAATATATTTTTTATTAATATCTCTATATTTTTTTTTTGTATAATGAACACAAAATACACTGGCTTTTATGTAACCAAATAGGTGTAGGTGTAGCTTTTTTATGTGACCTTTTTAGCTTCCTATATAAACGATCATATGTATATCATTCAATTCAAAACTAACAAAGCATATACACACTTTCCATAATTGTCCAAGTCATTTGTAGTTGCATTTTGATTTAACTTTTAAATTAAATTAGACTACTTTTCAATTATAATATACAAAAAAAGTATATATCCATTTTGGTTCTCAAAAAATTTTAAATCAGACATTTTAGTCCCCAATTAAAATTAATTACTCGATTAGTCCCTAACAATTAATTTTGTCAGTCACTTAGGTCCTTAGCTTCGTCAACTCTAACGGAAGATAAAATGGTCCCTGAAAATTCTAACATGGGACAAAATGATCCTTGACAACTCTAACAAGGGACAAAATGATCTCTGACACCTTTATTCGAAAACAACCCTGTTCTTTCCTAATTTTTATGATATCTTGCATAACCCTAACATTCATACTCTCTTTCTTCACCTTCACAGTCTTCTTTTCCATCTTTTCCTTCCTCTTCTTTAACTCCAAGATTAAGCCATGGTGTAATTGTCACACGTGTTGCACCTACCTCAACATGTCATGGACCACACACTTCATAAATCTTTAGCTTCATTCCTTCTTTTCTGGAGTCTTAACAAATGACTTGCTGTCTGGATTTATGGGATCCATCGAAGACGACAACTAGTTGAGAGACATAGGCATTAGTTTCTTGAGTATGAATTGGTTGAGAACAAGTTGATGATTTTTTTTTTTTAGATAATTACATCTCCACCCAATTTCAAACAAAGTGGGCATAGTTCCAAAAAACAGTAACAAAAACAGAGCAATAACTATAAAAAAAAAACATAAAAACTAGTATAAAACAGCAAACAGGGAGCAAAAGAATATAATGATTTTAGCTCCTCCAAAGATACTTCAAGATGAACCCGATCAGTTATACAACATCAAATCATGATTATTCTCCTTCCAACTTTTACTCTGCAGAATTATTGACATTTTTCATAGATCAGTAAATCATGGATCAAAGATCAACTTCATATGTCTTCTTATTCACCTTAGACTTGATATTTGCACTCATAAGTACATCAATTACTCCTATATTGTCGATCTTGATACCATCGATTTGTGCATTCTACAACTTCCTCCTTTAACTTCTCTAATATCAACACTCCATTATTAAAGACAATGTTATTTCTACATTTCCATGTGCATTATATTACAGAAAAAAATAACACCATCCACACTTCCTTCATATCTTTCCTTATTTTTCCATCCATCCACACCCTAAAGTATTCTTTGGTGGTTCCTGGCCAAAACCAAATCACACTCCAATCCACCAAGATTGATCCCCACAACTTTCATATACGATCACATGAAAAAAATAAGTGATGTACCGTCTCCAATCTATCCCTACATAAGACACAAAAGGATTCCACTTCTAGTACAATTTTAAACTTACATAATCTATCTCTAGTATTTAATCTTTCTAAAATTACAAACCACATCAGCAACTCAACCCGTGGAGGATTTTTTTCTTGTGAACATTAAATTTATAGAGTGTGCATTGTGTAGTTTGAAGTTACAGTGCTAAACTGTTAGTGTTACGCGAGATATGATGAAAATTGGGAGAGAACAGTGTTGTTTCCGAACAAATGAGATCAGGGACCATTTTGTCCCCTGTTAGAGTTGTCAAAGACTATTTTGTCCTCCGTTAGAAATAACGGAATAAAGGACCCAAGTGACTGACGGAGTTTATTGTTAGGGACCAATCGAGTAATTAATTTTAGTTGGGGACTAAAGTGTCCAGTCTGAAATTCTTTAAGGATCAAAATGAATATATACTCATACAAAAAATTATATTTTTATCCATAAAAAATATTTAAATAGAAAATATCTAAATGACACTCTCTTCTTCTTCGCTCAAATTAAACATATTTAATTATGTCGATACAAATGTTCAATGCTAACCACTTCATTTACACTGCGCATATAAGTTCTTCTCATTTCATTAAAAAATTTAATTATTCTCATTTGTCAGATAGTTTTCTGATGATTAATGCTAATTATAGTGACATAACTAGTTTACATTGCGTTTATTATTAAAATCAACGATTTTTTTATTTATTTAAATAAAAGAACAAAAACTATTCGTGATAACACAATGTCATATGAATCCACAGTTATATACATTGAAAACCCTTTTATTGTAATGTGTCTATTGGAAAGTGACAACACAAATACATGATTGATTTCTTCACTGCCTTTTTTTTTCCTATTTAAATTTATTATTATTCATTTACTTATTGAATAGGACTGATTATTCATCATCATCACCTTATCAATATATATGACCCTGATGATATCAATTTTTGGTCCCTTAGCTTCATTCTCTTTTTTTTTGCTTATTTATTTTTATAAGTTTACTAGGATGACCATGACTTGTTCCCTTCTTCATCTTATCTTATTTGGATAAAACTTTGCAAGACACAGCAAAAGTTGTCTTTAGTGTGCATGCTAGCTGCTTTCGACAATAATCAAATATACTCTTTATATATGTGTTCTAAAATATCTATTTCTTCATTATTAGATATGTAGCACATTATAATAATTCATAATTCAGTTATGTTTATTATTAATTACTAGTACATTAATTTTTCAAAATTGGACATATGTTTTTAAATGGACGACATATTTAAAAATGTATTTTATGTTCATTTTTTTTACATATAGTCAATATATAATTTTCTATCATTTAATAAAGAATGAAATATAGTATAATAATGAGCAAGCCTTTATGAAAAAAAGTAATGACAAAATTAATTTTTTTCAGCTAACATTAATTAATTTTTTTAATTATTTTATTTATTATAAATTTTAAATTATAAATATTTAATATTCAATTCTAAATTAAAAACCTAAATCATAAAATTAGTTAATATTAACTACTAAAAATCAGTCCTTAACTATATTACATATTCTTAAAATATTTATATATGTTTCAAGTGGATATTGAACTAAAAATCTCTCACTAAATATAAAAAACTTTATTAATTGACAATTTAATACGTTTTTTTACATAAAAATCAGTTTTATTTTAAATTATCATTAAATTATATAATAATATTACATCTTTTTTGTAATCCGCAGGTAAGGTCGTCGCAGATGAAGAACGAGTAAGATTAAGATTGAAATTTTCTCAATTCACAGATAAAATATAATTAGATTTATATAAAAATTTAACTTACGAATAGGATTAAGGGTTGGATTCAAACCCTACTCTATTCTACCCATTATCACTCTTACTTAACATATGTTTTAGGAAATAATCACTGTTGTAGTTATTCATTTTTTATTTTTTTTCAACTAAAGATTACATAACATATAAAAAATGAATACGTAATTATAACTATTCTTAAACATACATTAAATATACTTAATTAATAATTATACTAGTCACCATAAAAATAAGTTAAATTATATATATTTATATACAAATACATAGTAATTCATTTTGGTAAGTGGCTTTATATAGAATTCTCATAATATTTTTATTTAATTAAATATATACGAAAACAATATAATTCTGTCTTTACAACAGATTCTGTTTGGGAAGAAGATCAATAGAATTGATGCTGCCAGAGGAGAAAAAAAGAATAACCTCCCTAAAGGCACTGAGAAAGCAACCTCTTCCATGATTGCATCAAATGTCACAAACACGCAATGCAATGCAAGCTTATAGCTTTATAATTGGATTATTCTTGATGATGAAATATGAAATGAAATTATGAAAAGGGTATTTTTATTATTATTGATTGAGTTGCTAGCTAGTTAATGCTATCAACGTGGAAACCCTATCAGAAGCTAATTCTTTCACATACGTGGCAACGTTTCTTGGGATGCTAAGTGCTTCTTTTGCATGTTGTTGTTCATGTTCATGTCCCTTTTATTTCAACCCTTAATTGGATCTTCCTTATTATGCTTTAGGAAAATACTTGTTAGGTGCAATCAATGTTTTTTGTTTTTGTTTTTTTTTTTTTTTTTCCAATGAAAAGCTAAACTAAATGGCACTATGCATGTTTCTTTACCA
>NC_029780.3:3357433-3368973 GCF_000817695.3 Arachis duranensis
AAGCCCACCACTTCTAACATCTTTAGATTCTAACTTTAATTTTCTATTTGTTCTGTTTGCTAATTTATTTAAATATTCTTTTATTTATTACGATTATTAATTATTTAATTTGTATATGTTTTATTTTACTGATGCAAATTTTTATAAAACCACAAATTATGGGCATGTACTAAATAGTATAAAGTAATATTACGGTGAGTAAATTATCGTTCTTACGAAAATTAAAGAATTAAGTAAGCAATAATTAATTGATGGATTTAGTCAAACAGTAAAAATTTAGAATTTAAAATTTTTTTAACATAAAACCTGAATTAAATAACAAGTAGTAATTATTGAGAAAGTAATACGATAAAAAGAGTTAAGGTTTTAGAAATGTTAAAATTCTAGAATAATGCTTTTCACTTTCTATTTTAATTATGCAAGATATATATATGGCAAATTATTAGAAATCAAACTCCAATTCCTTAGTAATTCAATTTCTCTTAACTCAATAAACCACCAATTATTTGATTAATTGATTATGAAAAGAGGTGAAGTGCGTTCACGGATTTTAGAAGCCACACAATTCCCAAGAATTTATCCTAGTTGATTAAATGTCACTTATCAAGTCTAATTTCAAAACTTAAAAAATTGTGGGAAAAAGTTTTCAAGCTGGATTCCAAAAATCAAGTTTTTCAAGATGATAATTAGAATTCAATTGAGATTAGAACTATTTCCCAATAGATTCAAACCCTTGTGATGAAGAACGAAAACTCTTTTTTGAGAAAATATCAATGCATTAATCAAAAGTAAAAAAGTTATAACATCAATCTATTAGCATCAATAGAGCTCTTAACCTTAATCAAAGAGATTAGTGAGTCATGCTAAGCTTCGAAATAAGAAACAAAATATGAAAAACAGCCAAAAAGTTTCGAAGGTCCTCCATCAAAATTTTGAAGAACTTTTATATTCAATAATAAAACGAAACCTAAGAAATCAAATTCAAAACTAAAATATTCGTTAAAACAAAAATTAAATCAAATCAAATCTTCCACAATTAATCTTCAATCCTCATTGTGATTCCGGTTCAAGACTTAGTGATCCAATCCTTCAATAATGCAATGTGAACTTAGAGTGACAATTGATGCTTGTGAGTTCATGGTCTTGGGCGCGCCACTAGTTTTGACAAGCCCTGGAGCATCTTTCTTGGAGGTGTGGCATGCCCATACCTTAGAGTGTTGCATGTCAATTTTCTTTGAGTTCCTAGGAGTAATTATTTTGGGTGTGTGACACGTCCAACCTTAGTGCGTTACACGCCAACTTTTAATATTGAATGAGACTTCGAAGGTGTGTAGAAACAGCACGTCCTTATTAATTGGCGTGTGACACACTATGAAGATTGCTTGATCCTAGAGGCGCATACTTGGCATGTAGCATGTCTTGGCTTTGGCATGTTGCAAGCTAACTTTGCTAGCTTAAAATGCCTTGAATTAAGTCTCTGGAGAGTTGGCCTAGCGTGCTACTCCTTTATATTGGCGTGTGGCACGCCAACTCTTGGTTTGCTTTCTCTTTGGGCGAGTGACACGCCCTGGCCCAAATGTGTTGCACGCCAACTTTAATCAAAGGTTCTGAGAGGTCTTCTTTGGCGTGTGACACGCCCTTTGCTTGACGTGTTGCATGCCAACTTTTAAGTTTGAATGACTTTTCGAAGGCATGCAAAATTGACACGCCCTTATTACCTAGCGTATTGCATGCCATAAAGTGGTGTCTTGGAGGTTTGTTCACTGGGCATGTAGCACGCCCCATGCCTGGCGTGTTGCATGCCCGCTTTTATCATTGGTCATGGAAAGCTTCTTTTTGACGTGTGGCACGCTCTATGCCTGGCGTGTGGCACGTCCCCTGGCGTGTGGTGTGCCCATGTCTAACGTGTTGCACACTAACTTTAATCTTGAATTGCGTATTTTGGGGACCTTTAAAAAGTTAGCCCAACGTACCACGCTTTAGAACTGGTGTGTGACACGTTAACTTCTCCTAATTATTTCAATCATTTAGGCGTGTAACAGGCTCTTTTGGTGTGTGTTGCACGCCAATTTTTCAGCTTTTTAAAAAGTATTTTTTTTAGCTCTCTTTATTCATATACTGCTCCTTTTTTATTATTATTCACCTATAATTATTAAAAAATTAAAACACTCAAAATATTAATTAAATAATATATAAAAACACAGAATTATCAAACAAAAATTATCAATTCTCTCTAAAAATATCCAAGAAAAGCATTTATGATGCTCATGCATCATTTACAGCTTGTGAAGGTTACATTTCTCTATTTTGGAATAACAATGGAATTGCGGCACATGATATTTTTCTCCTTTCTACCTATTTGGGGTGGTACAAATTATATTGTGTTATATATTTATATCAAGTATTATTAGTAGTAGTATTTACTATTTAGTAAAACTTTTTCAGCTTACAATATTATTTTGCTTGGTTATTAAGCCACATTTTATTTACATTTCTTTCAAGTAGTAATCTACATTATTTTTATTATTATTATTATTTGAAAGAAGCAGTCTTTATTACTCATAATTTATACTCTACTACTAATTAAACAATCATTCTTTTTCAAACACTATATTATAACATTACCAATACTTAATGTGGTAATTATTTTTTACAGGTAATTAAACTAACTTGTTGATAATTCTCTTAAAATACCATTTAAATTATATTTAACTATCTGATTAATAATGAATTTTTGGAAAAGAAAAAAAAGAAATATTTTAGAATTAATAATTTTTAGTATTTTTTGTCATATTTGACCAACAATAATACGAAATTATCTTTAACAAATAAATTTTACTAGTTTATGAGTGCAAACTGTATTGATTCATTCATGTATATAAAACTTTGGTGAATACAGGTACAAACTATATGTTTCTTATGTGCAAATTAAAATTCTTGTAAATATGAGTATAAATTATTACTGACTAAGTACTGACAAAAAATAATAATATTTACTGATTATATATAGCAGTATTCTAAAAAATATTTAGTATCTAAATTGTTTTTTAATTTGTAAAACATAATTTTATGCAGTTAGAACATTATTACATAATAATAGCATTTATTTCAACAATTGTCTGGAAACAAGTATTTTTTAAAAAGAAAAAAAAATCTATAGTATAATACCTTAGAACTAGTTCTTGTCTAGCTTGCTGATGCAAAATATTCATGTTGGAATTTATCATTTTCCAGGGTGGTATCCTTATCAATATTGGAGATAATAATAAAAATAATAATAAAAAAAATAGAAATTCACAATCTGGTAGACAAGAAAATAAAAGACATAGAAACTAGATTCTGATCCCTTTCCACCCACTCAAAACATTAAGCCTTTTTCAAATAATCTTTACAAACATACTGATGTGACAATTCAACCTAAAGAACCTGCACCATTGGAGGAATGGGAAAAAATTAAAGGGGTGACATGAAAAGAAAACTAAATTAATTAATTATATTCTTCTCTTGAGTCATAAAATAATTCTTAAATTGTAAAATATGTTAAGTTTATTTTGGTCTAAAAAATTTAAAATTATTTTTTTAAAAAGGAATATATAATCATAGCTAAAATCCAAGAATATTATATAGCCATATAACATAATGTTTTAGTAGATAGGAATTTTACTGTTAAATCATCTACATATATATACTTCCTTATATATATATATTGTCTTTTCACTTGAATTGAGTGTCTGTGGCAGAGGAATAAAGAAAGAATAATGAGAGAATCTCTTCTTTTAACACTTATTTCTTTTTTAAACATGTTGCATTTCTAGAATTGCAGTGTTAGGAAATCAAGAGGACCACATAGATGCATTATATGCATGCCAAAATTCTTGTATGTCAATCATTGGGAATTTTATTTTCCCCTCTTAATTAATGTTTTCATTTTTTCCCTCTTTTTATGGTCACTTGATTATTCCCTTAATTGTTATTTATTCTCTGTGCACCATAATTTACAACAGTATTGCGTAATTTTCTGATTTTCTAATTATGCTGAATTTTGCATTTCCATATAACAGCAGAAAACAAGAGCATTTGTTAGGAGTGTGTATATATATAATTAGTATTTATTAATTATAACGATAATTAATAAATATTAAATAAGATAAATTTAAACAATTTTAGTTAAATTTTTTTTCCAAAAATTATTGCAAGATTAATAGTATGTGGTCGGTTGAGAGACCTATATTTGTAATGTAATTTATACTTAAGTATCTCTAAATATCTCTAAATGTAAAAGTATTTTTAAATATTATTAAATGATTTTACAAACATTAAAACTTGAATAATTATGACTATTTTTTGTCTGAAGCTGATTTCCCTTAAAAACAATAAATAAAGAAAGAAAAACCTTTTTAGGGATTGCTTAACTTGGGGAGGGTTGTAGCCTCATCATGAGTGTATATATTAACCGGCAATTAAGTTAGTCATCAGTTTCCTAAATTAATAAGTTAATAAGTACTTAGCAGTTATCAGTAGATAGAATTAAGAGTTGATGGTCAAATTGGTCCTGAAAAATTATACGACTTTTAATTTGGTTTTCGAATGATTTTTTTAATCAAATTCATTCTTAAGAGATTTCAGTTTAGTCACATTAGTCTTTCTATTATTTTTTACATTAGCGGCGTTAACGAAAACTGACATGTTAAAAATTAAAACAATGTTATTTTTAAGGACGAGGAGACAATGATTGAAACTACGTCGTTTTGATCTCTCTTATTTCCATTCATTTATAGTCACACACAAGATCCTATTTTTCTTATAAGAGTCTTCCTTTCACTCCTTTTTTCATGTTGTTGAGAAGATGAAGAAGTCTTCATCCGGTGCACCGTCCCTGTTTTTCTCACAAGACTCTTCCTCTCACTTCCTTTTCGATATAGCTGAGGAGAAGACGAAAAAGCTTTCATTATCATCGCCGATTGAAGCATCCAGTGTGACGTCTCTGTTTCACTTCATTTTCGACGTCGCTGAGGAGAAGACGAACAAGCCTTCATAATTGTCAACGATTGAAATATCCGACACAACATGTTTGCAAGTTTACCATTGAAGAGTGGCTTCAGCGTAGTGATTGAAGACATGACCAACGGCCATTATTGTCGTTGTTTAATGTTTTATTTTGCTCTGGTTACTAATTTTATTGTTAGAATTGTGCCATTGATAAAATTTGTTTTTTGTTAGTTTTTTTTGTTGGAATTGAAAATCGATTGTGGAATTGGGATTTTGCTCTTTGTTGATTCATGAAAGTTGATCAAGGTTCTATTTTTCTGAATATTAAAAGAGCAGTAGTTACCAATTTCTCTTATCATTGTTTATGTTTAGTGTTTGTTTTGTTGTTTGATTTTGGGATTCGCATTTTTTTCGTGGAATCGATTATGTGGAAATAAAGTTTTATTTATTTATTTATTTTTGTTATTGAACTTTGTTTTAGGATTGTGCCATTGTTAAATTTTGTTTTTTGTTGGTGTTTTTTGGTTGAAATTGAAAATTGTTTTTGGGGTTAGGGATTCATTCTAGTTGATTAAACATTTTCAATAGTTCAAAGTAGATTAGTTCCACCACTACAACCTCTATCTTTACCAACCATCATGCAAGCGACATCAATTAGGATGTAGAGGGGTGTGCTGAACTACTGCCACTACACTCCATAGGAAGGGGATATATATACAACATTTTGGAATTAGGGTTTGTTATTTAGGGATTAATTTGACCAAATTTTATAAAAGTATTGTATTGGCTATCAATTAGGATGTAGAGGGGTGTGCTGACATGTAACTTAACGTTTCACGTTAGCTTTTCTTAGGCTATGTTTGGTTGGAAGGAAAGAAATAGAGAGGAAGGAAATAGAAAGGAAAGAAAGGAAAAGAAAGAAATTGAGTGAATTTTTATTTTCTTTAGATGTGTTTGGATGGAAGGAAAATAAGAAGGAAAGAAATGTTATAAAAAGACAATTTTACCCCTATATTATAATATATATTAAAAAAGTGAAGGGATAGTATTTGAAGTAGAGAGAAAAATATTAATTTTCTCTCCATTTTCTTTCCAATGTTGGAGAAAAAAAAATTGGTGGGCTCTACCAGTTTTCTTCCATTCATTTTCTTTCCCTTCTAATTTTCTTCCTCAACCAAACAATGAAAAATAATCATTTTCCTTCCTATTTTTTTTCCTTCCATTTTCCTCTTAAACAAACATAGCATTAACGCCGTCAACGTAGAAAGTGACGGAATGACTAATGTGACTAAACTAAAATTTTTTGAGGATAAATTTGATTAAATTTTTTTTTCGAGAATCAAATTAAAGATGTATAATCTTTCAGGGACTAATTTTATCATTTATTCATAGAATTAATTAACTTACTTGTTAACCAAGCTAAGTTAATTACGTTATAGATTATTAATTAGGGTAGACTTGGCTAGCGGTTTAGATTTACCACTTCATTAACCAATATCCATTTCCAAATTTCACTCGCATTAAAAAAGATTCAAGCTTTTAGTTTATTCTTAAATATTCCATATTTCTTAACTAGTTATTATATTTTATACTAATAATTTATATTTAAATTTTAAAATTTAAAGTTTAAAATTTAATAGAGTTTAAAATTTAAACTTTAAAATTAAATATTTTATTTTTTAATCTTTTTTATCTTTAATATCAATAAACGTTGTACTCCTTGATTACTTTTTCAAAAACACATTAGTATTCGTCCTTTTAATCATAATTAAAATTCTAATAACATGTCATCATAAATAATTTCTTTTAAAAATTCATCAAGCCACTAAAAAAGAATAACTAATCATATATCTAACAAAAATATAATTTGATTAAATAAGAATAAATAATGTCAAATAGATGATATATTTTAAAAGAGCAAAAAGCTATTATTACATTTTTTTATTTTTTCTCTCTAATATTATCGAAAAAAATCACAAAGTATGTAACAAATAATATCCACAAAACATGGTTAAATTTAAGGTCACTTTTCACCGTTGCAGTCACATTCAACTTGCAAATGTGGCATGAATATAAAACTTTGTGTTAAATTCTTTGAATTCCCTCTTAGAACCATGGCCAATGTGCCACCTGTCCTGTTAAATATTAGTAGGTGTGAAAGGAGTTGACTTTGGTACTAATCAAGACATAATATATCCTCCATTATTTTCTTATTTTTTATTGGGAAAAATAATGGATGGTGAAAGTGAAATTCATCATAAACATTTTATGATAGTACTTATGAGAATAAACATGAAAATGTTTTTTATATGCTAAACAAAACAAAAAATAAACTATATAGTATCATTGTCTTTTCATGAACTCTTAGGTAGCGTTTGGTGGAGAGACAGAGACAGAAAAACTGAGACTGAAAGACAGAGACTAAAAAACAGGGATTGAAACAAATTTCAGTATTCTGTTTGGTGCAAAATGGGAGACAGGAATTGAAACAAGAATGAAACTCTAATTTAATTTGCACAAAGGGTAAAATTGGAATTAATTAATTGAAATGAAAGTATTTTAGGTATAAAATGTTATTAAAGTTTCAGTCTCTATCTCTAAAAATTTCAGTCTCCTGTGTCCCTACTTTTTAGAAGTACTGAAATACTGAAATTTTAGAGACAGAGATAGAAATTTTAGTACCAGTCTCTGAATCACTTTGATAGATTCTTACGTGATCCTACATACAACTTTAATTTTTTGTTTCCATATATATTAGAATACGAAGTGATGATAATGTGTTATACATAATTGTAATAACTATATACACTTTAACTTCTTTGATTATATTCTTTAATACTATAATTAATATGGCATATATTTAATGGTAATTTTTAAAAAATTTCAGTTAATATGTATAATAAAATTGTGAAATAATAGAAAAAGAAAAAAAAATATGAAAAAAATTGTATTAATTGTTGATTGATTGAATTATGAAGATAAAACTAAATATATATAGAGTATTGTCTACGAAAGATAAAAGTAAAGATAAGATAAGATAATAAAGATTAAAATTATAACTGAATTTATATATTTTATCGAGTTGAATTTGTGCACCGCAAAATTTCTTTATTGATGTCATGAACTAAGGTGAAAGAGTGGTTTAATAATATATTTTTTATATATAAAGTTCATTAAAAATTGTCAAAGGAGAAAAACAAATTCATAAATAACGATGAAATATAAATATTTGTTCATAAATGTTTTAGTTTGATAAAAGTGAACTATATATGGACTAAATCGAATTGATTTTTCATACACTAATCGTGTTGTTATCAAAATTCACAATTATTTTGATAGAAAAATAATAATATAAAATTTTTTATATCATTGATATATTAAAATTAAATTCGGCCTAAACAATAAAACCTGTAGATCAGAAATAGATAAATAACATTTATTAAATAGCAACAAAGAGCAAAAGATTTCTGATTTTACATTATGGTCCTATTTATATGTGCTTTGGTGGATGTAAGCAAACTTTATTTATGATCTCTTTTCAGGATAAATTCTTTGTCCCATAAATGCATGAGATGCCAGTATAATATTTGGAACTTTTTATTAATTAATTTAATTAAATTTTATTTGCCGCAATAAATAACTAACTTGATTTGAGAGGAAAGGGCATATGCTAATTTGGTATACGTCTCCTTTTATTTGTAAAATAGAAAAAAAGGATAGAACTTGTAATTATTCTTCTTTTACATCCATCACTTTGTTCTCTTATCTCATTTTCAGACACTTTGCATTTGCTTGTTTGCGCATAATGATGACATGATAATAAATTGATAATGACAATGTTAATTATGGGTATTAAATTTTTTTTGGTTGTTCACGATATTCCGTTCTCAATTTGACAGGTCAAAGATTAATTTATTATTGATTTAAATTTTATTTAAAGGTTTATTGTTGGCTAATGTTACATGTACAAGACGAAATTCGAACTTTTGATACTTACTTAAGCGGATGAATATTGAGTTTTATTGTTATACATTGATTTTTTTAAGAGTTCCAATATAATTAATATTATTGTCTAATTAAATTTTAGTGTGAATTTGAGATATTAAATACATATGCATATGTGCTTAAATAAATTATTTTTGAGTGATACCATGCATTAAGAATATAGTATCACAAGTTTATATATATAATTTTTTAAAAATTAATTCAACTAATAAACTCAGAATTCAATATAATATATCCTGAAATTTAACTTATTACATCAGTTTTTTTATCATTATGATATTGATTAATTAATAGTCAATACAAATATATATTTTAGCAGCATCATTCTGAAACTTTTTTTTAATCTCTTAACTTCAAAAGTTGCTGCACATATATAATTAATGAGCTAGGATTAAATTCTCTATTAAATTAGTGAGGTGATACCCAAATCATGGCACCACAAAGTTCCGTACATCCACTAATCTTGCGGCTAGTATATGCTAATTAAACTAATTTTCTTTTACTTTATTTTCTTACCAAACTATATTTTGCTTTTCAATAATGTTTGGGAGAAAAAAAACAAAATAAAATAGTAAAAATTTATTTTTATTTAATATTTTTAATTGTTGTTATAA
Source organism: Arachis duranensis (assembly GCF_000817695.3). Classification (NCBI taxonomy): domain Eukaryota; kingdom Viridiplantae; phylum Streptophyta; class Magnoliopsida; order Fabales; family Fabaceae; genus Arachis; species Arachis duranensis. Next base: position 3,367,042 of record NC_029780.3, read on the forward strand.
TTAATAAATATTAAATAAAATAAATTTAGACAATTTTTTATCTTCTTAATATTACTTTTTTTTAATTATTTCTGGAGTGCAATGAGAAGAATTCCTACAAAAATTAGATAATTGAATTTTGTATGTTTAATAGTTCCTTAAATGAGACACAAGCTAGCCAAGACTTCTACTTTTTTTTTAAGACATACAATTATTATGCATCATGAAATATTTTAAGTGAATACTAAATATTTATTGTTGAATAATTTTTTTTTCTTTTGTAAACTCAAGTTTCTAATTGAGATTTATTTTAAATTTAAAAATAATCTTATTTATTGTATTTACTGCTATTATATTTCAGTAGTTTTTTCTCTTAAATTTTTTATTTTCAATACTCAGCATCTCAAGATATTAAACAAAATGTTTAGAATTTCTTGGTTCACTAAATTAATTTGGATATTTTTCTAAGTATATTATCCAAATTAAAGAATTTCAATACCAAGGCGAAAGCTATTATAACTTTTTTTTTAAGTACTGCAGCATTTATATATTTTAAGAATGAAAAAATATATATACACTAAAAATTAACTATTTATATAAATAATTATATTATTTAATTTTTTTAATATATATTTTTATATTTTAATATATATTCTATATAAATAATTATAATTTAATGACTGATATGAATAGGGGATAAGTATTATTTTGATCCCTAATGTTGAGGGTCAGAATCGAAACCGTCTCCAACGTAATTTTTGTTTAAAATCATCCTTAACATTTTTTTTGTATTAAAATCGTCGTTTTAACTTTTTACGGAAAAAAATACCCTTTACTACTACCAGCACCTTTACCACCACCAGCACCTCCCTTACTCCACCACCACCACCACCTCCCTTACTCCCATCAAATACTAATAATCAAAATTAGAATCAAATTCAAAAGCAGAAACAACATCAAATTCAATGAGTACCCAATTCAACAACATCAAATTCAGAATCAACAATATCAAATTCAACGACAAAACCAACACTCAAAATCAGAATAAAAAACAAAATCAAAGCATATGCAAAAAAAGAAGTAGATGCAAAAGTCAAAGCAGAAGAAGCAGATGCATATACATAAGACAAAGCAGAAGAAGAAGCAGATGCATATACATAAGACAAAGTAGAAGAAGAAGCAGATGCAGATGCAGATTTAGAAGCAGAATCGGAAGCAGATACAGAAGTCGAAGCAGAACCACCCGCAACTTGTGGGCAACGGAGCGACGGCGGCTGGGCAGATCGACGGTGGTAGGAACCCAATTCAGCCTCAAATCCCTCTCTCTCTCCTTCGTGTGCCGCCCTCTTCGCGTCGGGCTCCCCTTCCGGCGACGCACTCCACGGCGGCAGAAGCATGCATGAATGGCGGCGACGTCTTTCTTTGTTTGCGGTTATGGCGGCGGTTTGTAGGCAGACCGACGATGATGCAGGTGTCGCGATGGTGGTGGCGGCTATGGCAGCAGNNNGGGTCTTTTTTTTTTATAATTTTTTTAAAATAAGGATAATTTAGTAATAAAATAAAATTTTATTAAAAAAAACGATTTTAATACGAAAAAAATATTAAGACTAATTTTAAATAAAAAAATTACGTTAGAGATGATTTCAATTCTAACCTTCAATATTAAGAATCAAAACAATACTTATCCTATGAATAGTATATATGGTTCTACAAAAGTAAACTAAATAAATAAAGAGTTATGGACCTTTTAGAGATGTTGGTGTATATTTGACGCAGCTGTAAAAATTGAATTAAGTAGCATCATCAGAATTTGGGGTTAGGCAGTCATTCACTTCACAAAAATTAAAGTGGATTGGTAGATTTCTAGATTCGAGTTTGAATAATATGGATTATGGAGGAACAATCACATAAACTTTGAATGCCCTTCAAATTAGTGAAAGACTCGACTCTTTT
>NC_029780.3:3369209-3372373 GCF_000817695.3 Arachis duranensis
ATTAGAATTTTAAATTTTGACAAGTACAATTTATTTTTAAAAAAAATTTTGTTTGATATTTTTAAAAATACTTTTAATTTTTAAAAATTACAAATACAAACATATAAATTTTTTGATTTACTAAACGCAAAACAAAATACTTATATTTTTAAAAAATACAAGCATTTTTTTTTAAAACTTTACCAACAAAGCCTTATCGGATTACTAGGTTTCTTTAATTTTCAATATAATAAAAGTTAGAATTAGCTAGGTATTTCTTCCGTTTTAAAATAATTGTCCCGTCACTTTTTGAAAGATTTATTTTATTATATTGTTTTAAGAGATATATACAATTGATACTATAGTAGTTGTGCACTTAATTAATATATTAATTAATTATTTGAGTTCTTCTCAAGACTCCAACACATATTATTTATATGCAAAAAAGCTACAACCTTTTGAAAAACTTATCCATGTGTAGTTAAAAGATGACTTTTAAAATGCTAATCATTTTAAAATACGAGTAGAGTTAATTCTTCATCCTGACCTACCTCACCTGTGTTTATTTTGCGGCGGTTGCTTTAATGTTGTTAATAGTAGGAGTGTTTGCGATGTGATTTGGTTCGGTTTTAAAGAAAAAAGTTATCCAATCTGAACGTTTAATTTATGTGCGGTACGATTTGAATTGGATGAATTTTCTTTGAAAATCTAATCCGATCCGATTTGATTACAAGCGGTTTGGATCGGTTTGGATTTGTGGTTTTTTAAATAAAAAAAATTAAATACATATAACAAGTCTCAACATCAAATTTTAAATAATCACAATACATAACAAGTCTTAACAATATCTTAAAAAGCCAACGATAATATAACAATAGAAATAAAATTATAGGTTAGTTAAAATAAATAAATAAATAATATTTTGAATATAAAATATTTATTAAATAATAATAATACATGAATAATAGAAAAAATGTATAACAAATTGAACATGTTATAAGTATAATTGTAAATATAATAATAAAATAATAATATTATAATACATTGTGTGGTTTGGATTAGATTTGATTGGTTATAAAAAATAGATCTAAAATTCGATCCAATCCAGCGGTTTGTAAAAAATAGAATTTAATTAAATTTAAATTAGTGCAATTTTAATCAATTTTTAATTTGAATTGGATTAGATGAACAATTTAATTTAAATCGATTTAAATTTGAACACTCTACTTAATAGAACTATTGATAGTAAGAAATGGGAGATAATAGATCAACCACTAGAACAACTAGTTAGAATGAAAACCGCATATAGAAAACAAAACTAAGACCTATACGGTGCCATATAAGATAAGTATATAAAAAATCTAGTAAATTTTTGAAAGCGAGGATTAGTTCCTCCATAATAGCTAAAATTAAGTGGAATTTTACTATGAAACTTGGCAATAAGTCCATTCAATAGTGGGCGGTTTGAAGATAAAAAAAAAAGAAGCTCATATTAAAGTATATATGAATTAAATGGGGAATACTAATGTGTTTTAGATGACACAGAAAATTAGGAGTAAAAATGGGTTAGACTATCCCATAGAAATTCATAACTTAATTCGTTTTATTAAACAAATTCAGGTTTAAACTTTTTGTAAAATCTATTAATTAAAAAAACCATGTCATGAGTTAAAAAAAACATACAAAATTTGTTGGATTGGCTTGTCAAATTTATTTTATAAAAATAAATTATTATTAGTAAATAAAACTAAAAAGAATCAATCATTAAGATTGGTTAAAATTATGTTGTAGTTTTTTGTTCAAAGAAAAAAAATTATAGAGTATTAGAGTATAAGTATGGTTATAATACGTGACTAATGATTGATATATAAATAAATTATATTTTATAAATTATGAATTATAAATTTTAGAATATATTTAATATTAATTTAAATTTTTTAAGTTTATTATTTTGAGTTCTAATTCCCGAATCAAACTTTTTAAATAGGCTGTAGATTTGTTAGACTTTAAATAGACTAGACTCAAATTTAAAAAAATATTTATAAGAATTAAGAGGTTTAGACTTAGAATATGAGTCAAATTTGTCAAAGTTAAAGTTCAACTCGACTTAGCCTATTTTCACCCTTATAAAAAATGTAATATTCTTTAAAAGATAACATATTATTAAAAGTAATAAGTAAAATAGATTATGCGTTTTCTTTTTGTTTTATTTTTTAAAAATATATTTAGTGAAATTAAAAATTTAAAATAAAAAATATAGTTTAATTCATTAGCAGGTAATTCTTTTAGATTTCAACTATTCATGTAAAACATAACAAAATGAGAAATTATGATTTGTTTGGTTAATGAAAAGTACAATACTTTTTAGCTAAAATACTATTTTAATTTACAGTGTTTGGTCTCAATTCTAATGGCCTTAATGTTTTAAATATTCTATATTAATTTTAAATTTTTTTAAATAGATTTAATATTGTTCTACTTTTAAATTTGATAAGAATAATTAATGAAATGAGTAATATGAACGTTAACAATATTTTTAGTTAAATCATATTTTTTATTTTTATATATCAGATAAATATAACCAAAATATTCTTGTAACATTTTTTTTTCATTCTCTTTTTCCTATAAAACTTCAAACCCTAACCATCAATTATCAATGCTCCAAAATCTAAGAAAATCTATTCATATTAAAAATTATTGGAGAACCGATTTTACTTATGTATTGAAATTGAACGTTATTGCATCTTTAATATGTTAATTGTTCATGTCAAAATTAATAATAGAATAATATTAAACCCGATTAAAATTTTTTTAGATTAAAATAATCAAATTTAATATTTAAACTAAATATTGAAAATTAAAATAATACTTTATTCATATTTTTTTAATAAAAAGGATTTAAAGATGAGTGATATTAAACATATAATTACAGAGATAATTCCACTTATGGGTATTTTGGATTCAAATTTGCATGGCCATAGAAGTAGATACTCTACCCATAATATAATGAAGTGGGCATTCTCAAATGTCCTAAACAGAATGCATGAAACATTCCTTCTATCAAAATAAATAAATAAATAATGCATGAAACATTCCAATTCCCAATCTAATAAGTAATAACTAATAAGCTAGCCCCACCCATCAATCATGGAAAAAAGGTAAAGGGAAAAAAAAAAAAAAAAAAA